>NC_141878.1:75915681-76218712 GCF_056163025.1 Triticum urartu | reverse complement strand
TCCATAGATATGGTCTCTACCCTCTCCAGTGGATAGTTGAGGTTAACGGGCAACCAACTCCAGATCTGGAATCCTTCATAGAGACGGTGAAGGTATGCATTGCCAATAGTGAACAGTGTTCTTCTTTTGTCATGTTCCAATATCTCGTTTTTAAACTATATAGCGAAGTGCACATGCCATTTGTCTGAATTGACCTTTTTATCAGGGATTGGAAGACGGTGAATTTTGTAGGGTGAGGACCGTGAAGTTGCGTCCTTGCTCTCAAACAGGACCTTCACTACTGGCAAACCTGGGAGCTCAACTTTGAGCCGGAGACTGCAACATGGCAGAGGAGGACAATAAAAACATTGCAACGTGTGATCCATTCTATTGGTAACTAGATGAACTAGATTATCTGTTGCGCCAAATGGCGTAAGATCCCATTTCAAATCAAGACTTATTTGAAAATAAGTGCTTGCCAGTTTTGGCAACCCTTTTAATAATGAAAATTTAAGGAAACGTTACCTCAAACTATGTATTAGAGTTTGTAAAGATTTGGACCTTTTTCGATAAAGGATGGATTTTATTAGCTCAATATGGAGCATCAAGGGGGTACAAACACAAAGAGCACACGTCCGGTCTCTCCATAGCTAAGATGCACACAGCTAACACAGACGCATGCACAGAAAAATCACACCAACAACTAGCAAAGTCATATAAGACCGAAGCTATGCCAAGGCGGATAGAAAACAAAAAGAAAGTGAAAAAAAGAGCAACGATAATCCACGCCGAGCAGGAGTTTAGCCAGAAGAAGATGGTGCAAGCACACGTGATCCGGACGTGGACACGGCCGGCCATGCAGACTAAACACGCACACTATGCAAGCGGCCTGCCAAAGACTGTCCATGGTACTAAAACCTCCGTTGAAATTGGAGTGACATCAGTCGCAGCTCAAATGGCGCAATTCAAATGGCCAGAAGAGATGGTACCGCCAAAATCTCATAGAGCCGCTTTGGCGATCCAATGCCTCCGGTGCAAGTCTTTGTCAATGGTAAATCTTGGCATGACCACTGGCCTCAGACAATACACCACGAGCCTACACTGCCCTGCCATGGCTGCAACAAGTCGCCAATATCGTAGAACATGACCCGGTCGTCTACACTGCCAATCACATCCCTGGATACCACTATGCACCATGTTCGCAAGGCCACAGCATAGCAACGGATCATCCATGTCCGACGGCACACAAGCAACCGGTGAACCGCCAGCAGCCACTAATCTCTAGCTAGGCCAAACTCCAAGATGATACCCCCAACGGAGAACACAACCCCAAGTGTCGCCATCATACGATCCGGGCAAACCCGGACCTAGGGTTTCCCCTCAAGTATTCTGGGAGGGGAGCCGAAGACTACATGTCGACGCCTTCATCAAGGTAGTGACGCCCATAGGCGCCATCGTCGTTGGCTCCGACCGCATTCAAAGTTTGGCTTTCACCAGCAGTCTCCATCTCCTCCAGAAAAATGAGCTTAGGTTCACCACCATGTCCACCTTCGTCACCATAGAACCATCACGGCCAAAGGATTGAATACTTCTGGTAGGACAGTTCCCAGGCAAACCCGATGATATATGTGTTAGATCCGGGACCGCGTCGCCCGAAGAAGACGCCACACAAGACCACCGGAGCGTCGCCGCCATGTGCACGCCATCTAGCCACCACCAAGCATCTGGGCCTCCTAATGTCGACGACACCATGCCGCCTGCCGGCGAGCGCCGCAGCCCCGCCATCACGGATCCAGCCAAGGCATCCCGTGGGCAGCCGCCGCACGGATCAGCTGAGCCATCCCGTGGGTAGTTCCCATGCTTTCCAAGATCCCCAGTTGAGTTGTGTGTGTCATGTCCCTCAACATACCACTAACCTAGCATCTCGTGTGTATCATGTTTAATATGTCATCACTACATGTGCTAGAAGATCTCCATCCTCTCATCCATTCCTCTTCTAAGAAAAAGGGTGCCAGCGACATCCATCAAATTGCACACGCGGGGTCCAATACTCCAATTCCTCATGGTTGTTCATACTTCTTTCTTTCTCCGCAGGGGCGGAGCCAGGATTTGGGTATGGAGGGGCCAAGCAAAGTAGAAAAAAAAATCCTGTGAACTTGCATATCAGCCTCCTTAACAATTTTAGTATGTTGAGAATTCAAAGCAACCAGCTTAGAAAATAATTGATCATAAAGGTGTTTGGCAGCGTTTTTTCTCTTTATAGTTGAGGAATTTCAATTTCAGAAGGAACCGGCTTAGAAACTAAATTAATTTTAATGGTGTTTGGAAGGGCCTTTTCTCTTCATAATTTAGGAATTTTACTTTCATAATTAGTGCTGCCGACATAGGAAAATTTGGCATCACAAATAGAAACTGGGAACTGGTACAAGATAATCTGGATCATGGTAATTTCTGGGAGACGTGCAAAATATGAATTCTTGATAGCATCTCAAATCTCGAAGAAAAACAACTAAAATCTAATGTATAATTTCAACACTGATACGAGACGTGAATTGAGAGAGGTTGGTAGTGTGATGTGTTAACCTGCTAATTCGTCGGCAGAAACGGTGAAGTAGGTTGCGTTGCCGAGTCGCCGTATGAATCAGATTGTGAGCGGTAGGGCAAGGAGATCAGAGGCAGGCGGCGGCAAGGGCACACGGCGGCCGCAGCAGCGTCTAATCCCACCAACTACACGCTAATCACGGACGAAAGACGCTCACACGAGATTATTAGATCGGAGGCTACGCTGACAATATGGCCGCTAGTGGGCTTTTTTTACTATGGGCTTTTTTTTTCTTTCTCCTGTCTTATTGATACTCTCTGTCGGGCAGTTGATCATGTCCACATTGGTTGGTTGGAACTTGGAACGACTAGAAGGAATTAGGCAATTAGCACTTGAGAAGGGAAAACTGACACTGGATAGCATCTATCGGATGGCAAAGAAGTGGCGTAGAGGCCATTGCATCTCTTGGAGATGCAAGAAAGAAAGAAGAAAAACTCATGGTATAAGCAGGATGTACGTTTTGCATTCTCTTTCTACAAGTTTTCCTACACCAGAATGTTGGCATGTAAATAATTTCTCGCAGGAGGTGTCACAACACTAGCGCGTTAACGTGATGCAAGATGATGTATATCCCGTTGCAGTGCATGCCATATGAACACTTCTGTAAATATACAGTGAACAATTCAAACGAAACAAGGAAGAAATTGTAATACACAATTGAAACTTTTACATACATGGAAAAGATAGTGAATACATGGTGATCGTTTTTTAAACGCACAATGAACAATTTTCAGATACACTGCAAACAACCAAGTGGTCATCTTGGTAAGCTATCAACAAAAATTTACAATCAAAGATACACTGCAAACAATTTTTAATACAGAGTACATGACATTTGAGAAGACAATTAATATGTTTTAAATACCTGATAATCATTTTGAAATAAATGGTAAACAATTTGTAATACATGATTTTTTTTGCAAAAAAATAAATTTTTTAAAATAGACAATAAACAATTTATATTTATCTGGTGAACAATTTTTAATACAGGATGAGCTATTTTGAAAAACCAATGAACATTTTTTGAATACACAGGGAACAATTTATAGACACAGCGAACAATTTTTTATACACAATGAATGTTTTTCTAATACATGCTATTTTTTAAAAATATGCCTTGAACAGTTTTTGTTTATGCGATGAACCTTTTTAAAGTACAGAATGAATATTTTTTAAATAGTTTTGACTGTTTTTCCAAAATATATAATGAATTATTTAAAAAAATAACATATACTTTCGAAAAACATTGTATAACATGATGAATAAAAAAGCTGACAACTAAAAATAAAATTGTAACAATAAAAATAAAATAAAATAAAAGAGTGAAGGGGAAAAAGAGCTGAGCAGCAAAGACAAAAAAGTACATACAAAACGAGAAAAGAAAAGTGCAATAGCAATCTAGCAAGAAAAAGGTCACGCGCAAAAGAAAGAGAAAACCCCGACACGTAAGCGCACTTTTTTTCCTTGAGAAACTCCACACTTTATTTAAAACTCGATAATGTCTGGTACAGGTATAAAATTAGGAGTGGAGGATAACCAAATGTGTCTGCCTACAGCTAGAGAAACTGCACCCTTCGCTAAGTCATGCGCTTCAAAAAAAAGTCGCTTCAAATTTGCTTCTCCAATTCCGCGCTTGCAAACTGCCTTTTGGCTTGCTTGAATATCTCTGATATTTATGGATGATGGTCAAAGGAAAACTTCCTGCAAATAGTAATTGTAGTCATGCAATCCGTCGCCACTCGCACACGTTAAAGGTATAAATCCGAGGCAAGCGAGAAACCTTCAGAACATGCATGCCCTTCTAGGATTTCTAGATCGACTAGTCCATCAAAACAAGTGAGTGAAGCTCCTAAGTCTTGCCATTTTCATCTCTGCATATAGCTGCACTAGCTCCTCTTTCATGGCAGATCATATTTGCCGCCCGCGGCGGAGCCGGTTGGGCTGGTTCACTTACAGGGTCCGCACAATGTTTCGTTCGCTGATGTTTCCTTCATTGGTCGCTGCGTTTTTTTCTTAAATTTTCTTCTATGGTTTTTTGTTTCGGGTTTTTCGCTCTGTTGTCCAATTTTCAGTGGTTTTGTTCAGGTTTTCTGTTTTTCCTGTTTTGATCCGTTTTTTCCTTTTGGTTTTCTTTTTTCCTTTTTTCTTTTGTTTCTTTTTCTCAGTTTTATTCTCTTTCTTGTGATATTAAAAAATTTCATCGTATACTAAGGAAATGTTCAACGTATATTAGAAAATAGTTCACCGTGCATTATAAAAATCGTTGTCATGTATTAAAAGCAAGTTCGACATATATTACAAAAATGTTCATTGTATTTAATAAATGTTGCTGACCTCAAACTTCAAGAGCTGGTTTAATTGCTTGACATAGTGCCTTCAACAGATTTCTCCTCACCAACATTTGAGTTTAGTATGACCACCTTGATGAATGGGAACCACATATTTAGATTCTAGTGGCTTAGCTGATTTTGCAGTCCACAATCCAGTTCATCATTTTGACTACACAGCTGAGGAGGCGCATACCATCCATGTTGATTAATCGGCAATAGTGCATGCTGGACACACCAATAAGACAAAATTTTAGTTGTATTCTAACAAATACATAAAGAAGATTTTTCTACCTTCTTCCGATGTCTGTCAGTGCAGTGGCGGAGCTTCATCGTGATTTGACAAGGGGCTAAGTGAGTCTTAAACAGAGTTGAGGGGGCTAATCTACTGTATTATGTTACATTTGGCCCAAACAATGTTAAATATTATATGTATATGTAAAGAAAAAAATTGAGGGGGGGGGGGCATGGCCCCCCTTTCCCCTCCCTAAGCTCCACCACTATATACTTATTTCACAACCTGCCCAAAAATGGTTAATTGGGTTTGAAGTTTACCCACGATTCCATACGAATACTATTGTAAAAACAGTCCTGCGAAAGATAAAACAAACTTCACATTGATATTGGACCTTTGGTTAATATAGTAATACAGTACTCTATTTTTTTCATGTCTAAACTTATCATAATCTGGGTCTGCCAACAACAGGCTAAAATTTTCTAACATTCTGAGGAAAGAAGTTCGACTCCCAGAATGGCACAATACATAGACATGTCCTGGTACTTGTGTACACGTTTTCTTTGAGAAAAACACAAAACTTGTCTCCATGCTTTGTTAGAAAGAATGTGTTTTCTTACTTTTGTACAAGCCTCTGTTGAGAGAAAGCAACTTGTGAATTCCTATGGGCTCAACGCAAATATATATGTGGTGGTATATAGAGTATGTAACACAATCGCATTAGAGAGTTTAGTATGACCACCTTGATGAATGGGAACCACATATTTAGATTCTAGTGGCTTAGCTGATTTTGCAGTCCACAATCCAGTTCATCATTTTGACTACACAGCTAAGGAGGCGCATACCATCCATGTTGATTAATTGTCGATAGTGCGTGCTGGACACACCAATAAGACAAAATTTTAGTTGTATTCTAACAAATACATAAAGAAGATTTTCCTACCTTCTTCCGATGTCTGTCAATGCAGTGGCGGAGCTTCATCGTGATTTGACAAGGGGCTAAGTGAGTCTTAAACAGAGTTGAGGGGCTAATCTATTGTATTACATTACATTTGGCCCAAACAATGTTAAATATTATATGTATATGTAAAGAAAAAAATTGAGGGGGGGGGGCATGGCCCCCTTTTCCCCTCCCTAAGCTCCACCACTATATACTTATTTCACAACCTACCCTAAAATGGTTAATTGGGTTTGAAGTTTACCCACGATTCCACACGAATACTATTGTAAAAACAGTCCTGCGAATGATAAAACAAACTTCACATTGATATTGGACCTTTGGTGAATATAGTAATACAATACTCTATTTTTTTCATGTCTAAACTTATCATAATCTGGGTCTGCCAACAACAGGCTAAAATTTTCTAACATTCTAAGGAAAGAAGTTCGACTCCCAGAATGGCACAATACATAGACATGTCCTGGTACTTGTGTACACGTTTTCTTTGAGAAAAACACAAAACTTGTCTCCATGCTTTGTTAGAAAGAATGTGTTTTCTTACTTTTGTACAAGCCATTGTTGAGAGAAAGCAACTTGTGAATTCCCATGGGCTCAAAGCAAATATATATGTGGTGGCATATAGAGTATGTAACACAATCGCATTAGAGAGAGTCCCGGGTGAGAGCTAGAACTAGTGGTCCTAATACAATCGCACGATTCAGCTTTCACACTAGTTTTACTTACTGACCTCCGGATCAGCCACTACTTTTAGCTGTAGTGAAATCCACTTATGTAGGTAGTTGAAAATTCTGACGTATATATGAACCTGGGAGGCTGGCACGTTTGGTTACTTCTCGATTGAACTTGTTGAACGTGTCTCTAGCTAGCTCAAGAAGCATCATAATAGAGTGATTTGCAAATTGGCAAAAGAAGACCGTCCTTGGTTAAAATAGATACTAATCAATCTGCTTTTTTTAGCAAAAATGTGCAGAGTATATAAGAAGATAGGTTGTTGATCATTTGTTTTGTATGTAAAGTGGCACTAGCCATGACTTAAGTTTGTACATTCGGTTGCGACCTACAAGTAACAAGTTGATACTGTTGGGGAACGTAGTAATTTCAAAAAAATTCCTACGCACACGCAAGATCATGGTGATGCATAGCAACTAGAGGGGAGAGTGTTGTCAACGTACCCTTGTAGACCGAAAGTGGAAGCGTTAGCACAACGCGGTTGATGTAGTCGTACGCCTTCACGGCCCGACCGATCAAGCACCGAAACTACGGCACCTCCGAGTTCTAGCACACGTTCAGCTAGATGACGATCCCCGGACTCTGATCCAGCAGAATGTCGGGGAAGAGTTCCGTCAGCACGACGGCGTGGTGACGATATTGATGTTTTACCGACGCAGGGTTTCGCCTAAGCACCGCTACAGTATTATCGAGGTGGACTATGGTGGAGGGGGGCACCGCACACGGCTAAGACACGATCAACTTGATCAACTTGTCTCTAGAGGTGCCCCCCTGCCCCTGTATATAAAGGAGCAAGGGGGAGGCGGCCGGCCTAGGAGGAGGGCGTGCCAAGGGGGGAGTCCTACTCCCACCGGAAGTAGGACTCCTCCTTCCCTTGTTGGAGTAGGAGAGAAGGAAAGAGGGGGAGAGGAACAAGGAAAAGGGGGCTGCACCCCTTGTCCAATTCGGACCAGAGGGGGGGCGCGCGCCTCCTTCCTTTTGGCCTCTCTCCGCTATTCCCGTATGGCCCAATAAGGCCCATATACTCCCCGGCGAATTCCCGTAACTCTCCGGTACTCCGAAAAATACCCGAATCACTCGGAACCTTTCAGATGTCCGAATATAGTCGTCCAATATATCGATCTTTACGTCTCAACCATTTCGAGACTCCTCGTCATGTCCCCAGTCTCATCCGGGAGTCCGAACTCCTTCGGTACATAAAAACTCATAAACTCATAATATAACTGTCATCGAAACCTTAAGCGTGCGGACCCTACGGGTTCGAGAACAATGTAGACATGACCGAGACACGTCTCCGGTCAATAACCAATAGCGGAACCTGAATGCTCATATTGGCTCCCACATATTCTACGAAGATCTGTATCGGTCAAACCGCATAACAACATACGTTGTTCCCTTTGTCATCGGTATGTTACTTGCCCGATATTCGATCGACGGTATCTCAATACCTAGTTCAATATCGTTACCGGCAAGTCTCTTTACTCGTTCCATAACACATCATCCCGCAACTAACTCATTAGTTGCAATGCTTGCAAGGCTTTAAGTGATGTGCATTACCGAGAGGGCCCAGAGATACCTCTCCGACAATCGGAGTGACAAATCCTAATCTCGAAATACGCCAACCCAACAAGTACCTTCGGAGACACCTGGAGAGCACCTTTATAATCACCCAGTTATGTTGTGACGTTTGGTAGCACACAAAGTGTTCCTCCGGTAAACGGGAGTTGCATAATCTCATAGTCATAGGAACATGTATAAGTCATGAAGAAAGCAATAGCAACAAACTAAACAATCAAGTGCTAAGCTAACGGAATGGGCCAAGTCAATCACATCATTCTCCTAATGATGTGATCCCGTTAATCAAATGACAACTCATGTCTATGGTTAGGAAACATAACCATCTTTGATCAACGAGCTAGTCAAGTAGAGGCATACTAGTGACACTCTGTTTGTCTATGTATTCACACATGTATTATGTTTCCGGTTAATACAATTCTAGCATGAATAATAAACATTTATCATGATATAAGGAAATAAATAATAACTTTATTATTGCCTCTAGGGCATATTTCCTTCAGTCTCCCACTTGCACTAGAGTCAATAATCTAGTTCACATCGCCATGTGATTTAATACCAATAGTTCACATTACCATGTGATTAACACCCATAGTTCACATCGACAAGTGACCAACACCCAAAGGGTTTACTAGAGTCAATAATCTAGTTTACATCGCTATGTGATTAACACCCAAAGAGTACTAAGGTGTGATCATGTTTTGCTTGTGAGAGAAGTTTAGTCAACGTGTCTGCCACATTCAGATCCGTACGTATTTTGCAAATTTCTATGTCAACAATGCTCTGCACGGAGCTACTCTAGCTAATTGCTCCCACTTTCAATATGTATCCAGATTGAGACTTAGAGTCATCTGGATCAGTGTCAAAACTTGCATCGACGTAACCCTTTATGACGAACCTTTTGTCACCTCCATAATCAAGAAACATATCCTTATTCCACTAAGATAATTTTGACCAATGTCCAGTGATCTACTCCTAGATCACTATTGTACTCCCTTGCCAAACTCAGGGCAGGGTATGCAATAGGTCTGGTATACAACATCGCATACTTTATAGAACCTATGGCTGAGGCATAGGGAATGCCTTTCATTCTCTCTCTATCTTCTGCCGTGGTCGGGTTTTGAGTCTTACTCAACTTCACACCTTGTAACACAGGCACGAACTCCTTTTTGACTGTTCCATTTGAACTACTTCAAAATCTTATCAAGGTATGTACTCATTGAAAAACATATCAAGCGTCTTGATCTATCTCTATAGATCTTGATGCTCAATATGTAAGAAGCTTCACCGAGGTCTTTCTTTGAAGAACTCCTTTCAAACATTCCTTTATGCTTTGCAGAGTAATTCTACATTATCTCTGATCAACATATGTCATTCACATATACTTATCAGAAATGTTGTAGTGCTCCCACTCACTTTCTTGTAAATACAGGCTTCACCGCACGTCTGTATAAAACTATATGCTTTGATCAACTTATCAAAGCGTATATTCCAACTCCGAGATGCTTGCACCAGTCCATAGATGGATCGCTAGAGCTTGCATATTTTGTTAGTACCTTTAGGATTGACAAAACCTTCTGGTTGCATCATATACAACTCTTCTTTAATAAATCCATTAAGGAATGCAGTTTTGTTTATCCACTTGCGAGATTTCATAAAATGCGACAATTGCTAACATGATTCGGACAGACTTAAGCATAGATACGAGTGAGAAACTCTCATCGTAGTCAACACCTTTAACTTGTCGAAAACCTTTTTGCGACAATTCTAGCTTTGTAGATAGTGATACTACTATCAGCGTCCGTCTTCCTCTTGAAGATCCATTTAATATCAATGGCTCGCTGATCAATGGGCAAGTCAACCAAAGTCCATACTTTGTTCTCATACATGGATCTCATCTCAGATTTCATGGCCTCAAGCCATTTCGCGGAATCTGGGCTCATCATCACTTCCTCATAGTTCGTAGGCTCGTCATGGTCAAGTAATATGACCTCCAGAACAGGATTACCATACCACTCTGGTGCGGATCTCACTCTGGTTTACCTACGAGGTTCGGTAGTAACTTGATCTGAAGTTACATGATCATCATCATTAGCTTCCTCACTAATTGGTGTAGTAGTCACAGGAACAGATTTCTATGACGAACTACTTTCCAATAAGGGAGCAGGTACAGTTACCTCATCAAATTCTACTTTCCTCCCACTCACTTCTTTCGAGAGAAACTCCTTCTCTAGAAAGGATCCATTCTCAGCAACGAATATCTTGCCTTCGGATCTGTGTTAGAAGGTGTACCCAACAATTTCTTTTGGGTATCCTATGAAGACGCACTTCTCCGATTTGGGTTTGAGCTTATTAGGTTGAAACTTTTTCACATAAGCATTGCAACTTCAAACTTTAAGAAACGACAGCTTAGGTTTCTTGCCGAACCATAGTTCATACGGTGTCGTCTCAATGGATTTAGATGGTGCCCTATTTAACGTGAATGTAGTTGTCTCTAATGCATAACCCCAAAACGATAGCGGTAAATCAGTAAGAGACGTCATAGATCGCACCATATCTAATAAAGCACGGTTACGACATTCGGACACACCATTACACTGTGGTGTTCCAGGTGGCGTGAGTAGTGAAACTATTTCACATTGTTTTAACTGAAGGCCAAACTCGTAACTCAAATATTTTACTTCTGCGATCATATCGTAGAAACTTTTATTTTGTTACGATGATTCTCCACTTCATTCTGAAATTCTTTGAACTTTTCAAATGTTTCAGACTTGTGCTTCATCAAGTAGATATACTCATATCTGCTCAAATCATCTGTGAAGATCAGAAAATAATGATACCTGCCGCGAGCTTCAATATTCATCGGACCACATACATCAGTATGCATGATTTCCAACAAATCTGTTGCTTGCTGCATTGTTCCGGAGAACGGAGTCTTAGTCATCTTGCCCATGAGGCATGGTTCGCAAGCATCAACTGATTCATAATCAAGTGATTCCAAAAGTCCATCAGCATGGAGTTTCTTCATGCGCTTTACACCAATATGACCTAAACGGCAGTGCCACAAATAAGTTGCGCTATCATTATTAACTTTGCATCTTTTGGTTTCAATATTATGAATATGTGTATCACTACGATCGAGATCCAACGAACCATTTTCATTGGGTGTGTAACCATATATGTAAACAGAACAACAATTTATTCTCTTACTTAAATGAATAACTGTATTGCAATAAACATGATCGAATAATATTCATGCTCAATGCAAACACCAAATAACACTTATTTAGGTTCAACACTAATCCCGAAAGTATAGGGAGTGTGCGATGATGATCATATCAATCTTGGAACCACTTCCAACACACATCGTCACTTCACCCTTAACTAGTCTCTGTTCATTCTGCAACTCCCGTTTCGAGTTACTACTCTTAGCAACTGAACCAGTATCAAATACCGGGGGGTTGCTACGAAAACTAGTAAAATACACATCAATAATCCGTATATCAAATATACCTTTGTTCATTTTGCCATCCTTCTTATCCGCCAAATACTTGGGGCAGTTCCGCTTCCAGTGACCAGTCCCTTTGTAGTAGACGCACTTAGTCTCAGGCTTAGGACCAGACTTGGACTTCTTCACTTGAGCAGCAACTTGCTTGCCGTTCTTCTTGAAGTTCCCCTTCTTCACTTTGCCCTTTTCTTGAAACTAGTGGTCTTGTCTACCATCAACACTTGATATTTTTCTTGATTTCTACCTTCGTTGATTTCAGCATTACGAAGAGCTTGGGAATCGTTTTCGTTATCCCTTGCATATCATAGTTCATCATGAAGTTCTACTAACTTGGTGATGGTGACTAGAGAATTCTGTCAATCACTATCTTATCTGGAAGATTAACTCCCACTTGATTCAAGCGATTGTAGTACCCAGACAATCTGAGCACATGCTCATTGCTTGAGCTATTCTCCTCCATCTTTTAGCTATAGAACTTGTTGGAGACTTCATATCTCTCAACTCGCGTATTTGCTTGAAATATTAACTTCAACTCCTGGAACATCTCATATGGTCCATGACGTTCAAAACGTCTTTGAAGTCCCGATTCTAAGCCGTTTAAGCATGGTGCACTAAACTATCAAGTAGTCATCATATTGAGCTAGCCAAACGTTCATAACGTCCGCATCTGCTCCTGCAATAGGTCTGTCACCTAGCGGTGCATTAAGGACATAATTCTTCTGTGCAGCAATGAGGATAATCCTCATATCACGGATCCAATCCGCATCATTGCTACTAACATTTTTCAACATAATTTTTCTCTAGGAACACAATAAACTGGGAGCAATATCGCGAGCTATTGATCTACAACATAGATATGCTAATACTACCAGGATTAAGTTCATGATAAATTAAAGTTCAATTAATCATATTACTTAAGAACTCCCACTTAGAAAGATATCCCTCTAATTTTCTAAGTGATCACGTGATCCAAATCAACTAAACCATAACCGATCATCACGTGAAATGGAGTAGCTTACAATGGTGAACATCAATATGTTGATCATATCTACTATATGATTCACGCTCGACCTTTCGGTCTCAGTGTTCCGAGGCCATATCTGCATATGCTAGGCTCGTCAAGTTTAACCTAAGTATTCTGCGTGTGCAAAACTGGCTTGCACCCGTTGTAGATGGACGTATAGCTTATCACACCCGATCATCACGTGGTGTCTGGGCACGACGAACTTTGGCAACGGTGCATACTCAGGGAGAACACTTTTATCTTGAAATTTAGTGAGAGATCATCTTATAATGCTACCGTCAATCAAAGCAAGATAAGATGCATAAAAGATAAACATCGCATGCAATCAATATAAGTGATATGATATGGCCATCATCATCTTGTGCTTGTGATCTCCATCTCCGAAGCACCGTCATGATCACCATCGTCACCGGCGCGACACCTTGATCACCATCGTAGCATCGTTGTCGTCTCGCCAATCTTATGCTTCCACGACTATCGCTACCGCTTAGTGATAAAGTAAAGCATTACAGCGCAATTGCATTTCATACAATAAAGCGACAACCATATGGCTCCTGCCAGTTGCTGATAACTCGGTTACAAAACATGATCATCTCATACAATAAAATTTACCATCATGTCTTGACCATATCACATCATAACATGCCCTGCAAAAACAAGTTAGACGTCATCTACTTTGTTGTTGCAAGTTTTACGTGGCTGCTACGGGCTTTAGCAAGAACCGTTCTTACCTACGCATCAAAACCACAACGATAGTTTGTCAAGTTGGTCATGTTTTAACCATCGCAAGGACCGGGCGTAGCCACACTTGGTTTAACTAAAGTTGGAGAAACTGACACCCGCCAGCCACCTGTGTGCAAAGCACGTCGGTAGAATCAGTCTCGCGTAAGCGTACGCGTAATGTCGGTCCGGGCCGCTTCATCCAACAATACCGCCGAACCAAAGTAAGACATGCTTGTAAGCAGTATGACTTATATCGCCCACAACTCACTTGTGTTCTACTCGTGCACAACATCAACACATAAAATCTAGGCTCGGATGCCACTGTTGGGGAACGTAGTAATTTCAAAAAAATTCCTACGCACACGCAAGATCATGGTGATGCATAGCAACGAGAGGGGAGAGTGTTGTCTGCGTACCCTCCTAGACCGAAAGCGGAAGCGTTAGCACAACGCGGTTGATGTAGTCGTACGTCTTCACGGCCCGACCAATCAAGCACCGAAACTACGGCACCTCCGAGTTCTAGCACACGTTCAGCTCGATGACGATCCCCGGACTCCGATCCAGCAGAATGTCGGGGAAGAGTTCCGTCAGCACGACGGCGTGGTGACGATATTGATGTTCTACCGATGCAGGGTTTCGCCTAAGCACCGCTACAGTATTATCGAGGTGGACTATGGTGGAGGGGGCATCGCACACGGCTAAGACACGATCAACTTGATCAACTTGTCTCTAGAGGTGCCCCATGCCCCTGTATATAAAGGAGCAAGGGGGGAGGCGGCCGGCCTAGGAGGAGGGCGTGCCAAGGGGGGAGTCCTACTCCCACCGGAAGTAGGACTCCTCCTTCCCTTGTTGGAGTAGGAGAGAAGGAAAGAGGGGGAGAGGAACAAGGAAAAGGGGGCTGAACCCCTTGTCCAATTCGTACCAGAGGGGGGGCGCGCGCCTCTTTCCTTTTGGCCTCTCTCCGCTATTCCCGTATGGCCCAATAAGGCCCATATACTCCCCGGCGAATTCCCGTAACTCTCCGGTACTTCGAAAAATACCCGAATCACTCGGAACCTTTCCGATGTCCGAATATAGTCGTCCAATATATCAATCTTTACGTCTCAACCATTTCGAGACTCCTCGTCATGTCCCCGATCTCATCCGGGACTCCAAACTCCTTCGGTACATCAAAACTCATAAACTCATAATATAACTATCATCGAAACCTTAAGCGTGCGGACCCTACGGGTTCGAGAATAATGTAGACATGACCGAGACACGTCGCCGGTCAATAACCAATAGCAGAACCTGGATGCTCATATTGGCTCCCACATATTCTACGAAGATCTTTATCGGTCAAAGTGCATAACAACATACGGTGTTCCCTTTGTCATCGGTATGTTACTTGCTCGAGATTCGATCGTCGGTATCTCAATACCTAGTTCAATCTCGTTACCAGCAAGTCTCTTTACTCGTTCCATAACACACCATCCCGCAACTAACTCATTAGTTGCAATGCTTGCAAGGCTTTAAGTGATGTGCATTACCGAGAGGGCCCAGAGATACCTCTCCGACAATCGGAGTGACAAATCCTAATCTCGAAATACGCCAACCCAACAAGTACCTTCGGAGACACCTGGAGAGCACCTTTATAATCATCCAGTTACGTTCTGATGTTTCGTAGCACACAAAGTGTTCCTTCGGTAAACGGGAGTTGCATAATCTCATAGTCATAGGAACATATATAAGTCATGAAGAAAGCAATAGCAACAAACTAAATGATCAAGTGCTAAGCTAACGGAATGGGTCAAGTCAATCACATCATTCTCCTAATGATGTGACCCCGTTAATCAAATGACAACTCATGTCTATGGTTAGGAAACATAACCATCTTTGATCAACGAGCTAGCAAGTAGAGGCATACTAGTGGCACTCTGTTTGTCTATGTATTCACACATGTATTATGTTTCCGGTTAATACAATTCTAGCATGAATAATAAACATTTATCATGATATAAGGAAATAAATAATAACTTTATTATTGCCTCTAGGGCATATTTCCTTCAGATACATGTTTATGTCTATTCTTCCTAGAGTGTTGGATAATAGTGATTAGCAAAAAATTAGAACTACTAATTACAAACTTGGCAATAGGGTAGTAGTAAGTATCACCTATATTTCTAACTTTCCCAACCACTAATACTAAGGAAGAAGATGTGTGGCCCATCACCAAAAATTCGCAGGAGCGCTCGTCCTCGCATGCTCACGGTATCGCCGTGCGTTCGTTCGGCTCGGGATGCGGGGCGTGCGAGGTATTAGTTGGGGTGGTTGAGGGGTTTTTTGTTTTGTGCACGTGACGGCCTGAGACGCCATGGGAGCGATTGTTGGTGTTAGACGGCAAAGCGGTTATGACGAGTTTTCTACGCCCCGTTTGCTCCGATTAAGTACGGGATGGCACGTAACGTGTTATGCGTTTGGTAGTGGGATGGACGGGCCGCGCGTTTACCAGTAACTGGATACGTACGACGTCGGTCGCAGCGTGACATTTGTGCTATGCTTTTTTAGGGCAAAGCAAAGCTTTACAACTTAACGGTGCACGAGCAAGTCACCCGAAACACAAACAGCCTCTGCGGGTGGTACAATATGTATGATGTGGGAATTACGTGTTGTATTCCTCAGGTGCAAACACACATATATATGATGTACACGAGTAGGCCACGACCTCAACTATACAAGGCAACTAGAAGGTGGGCCCAATACACAAATATGCACAACACATACTCAACACCCCCCCCCCCCCCCGTAGTCGAAGCGGCACCGCGGCTGACGCAAAGACTGGACCAGAACTCCTCAAATGACGCCGTAGGCAAGCCCTTGGTCATGATATCTGCAAATTCTTGGGAAGTAGGGACATGTAAAACATGAATATGGCCAAGGGCCACCTGTTCCCGAACAAAATGAATATCCAACTCAATATGCTTGGTCCGTTGATAATGCACCGGGTTAGCAGAGAGGTAGACCGCCGAGATGTTGTCACAGTAGACCACCGTGGCACGATCAATAGGGCAAGAGAGCTCCTGAAGCAGCTGGCGAAGCCACGAACACTCGGCGACGGCGTTGGCCACTGCACGATACTCAGCCTCAGCACTGGAACGAGAGACCGTAGGCTGCCGCTTGGACGACCACGAGATGAGTGAGGGTCCAAGGTAGACACAATAGCCGAAGGTGGAGCGACGAGTGTCAAGGAAGCCCGCGCAGTCTACATCGGAGTAGGCGGTGAGGGCGGTGTCGGCGGAGGCGTGAAGCGTGACCCCAAGATCCATAGTGCCACAGACATAGCAGAGAATCCGCTTGACAGCAGCCAAGTGAACGTCACGAGGAGCGTGCATATGAAGACACACCTGCTGCACGGCATACTGGATCTCCGGTCAAGTCAGAGTGAGGTACTGAAGAGCACCAACAATAGACCGATAGAAGCAGCATCTGAAGCAGGAGAACCATCCGTGGCAGAAAGCTTGGCCTTCGTATCAACAGGCGTAGCAGCGGGCTTGCAGTTAAGCATGCCAGCGCGCTCCAGGAGCTCATGAGCGTACTTCCATTGATGAAGGAAGAAGCCATCCGGACGGCGCACCACCTCGACACCGAGAAAGTAGTGCAAAGGACCCAAGTCCTTGATGGCGAACTCAACACGAAGACGAGCCATGAGCTGACTGAGGAGACCAGCCGTACATGCCGTTAGGATGATGTCGTCGACATAGAGCAGCAAGTAGGCCGTGTCAGAGCCCTGATGATAGACGGAGAGTGAGGCGTCCGAGCGGGTGGAGCGGAACCCAAGCTGGTGGAGAAACGCCGCGATGCGCTGGTACCAAGCGCGCAGAGCCTGCTTGAGTCCGTACAAGGACCGCGAAAGCAGGCACACGTGGTCGGGAAGCGCCGGGTCAACAAACCCGGTGGGCTGCTGGCAGAAGACCTGCTCCTCGAGGTGACCATGGAGGAAGGCGTTGGAGACGTCCATCTGGTGCACCGGCCAAGTACGGGAGACCGCAAGGTGGAGAACCATGCGTATCGTGTCGGGCTTGACGACCGGAGCGAAGGTGTCGGTGAAGTCGATGCCAGCACGCTGTCAAAAGCCACGAACGACCCAGCGCGCTTTGTAGTGATCAAGGATACCATCGGGACGGAGCTTGTGTTTGAAGACCCACTTCCCGGTAATCACGTTGGTGTGCCGGGGACGGGGAACAAGCTGCCATGTCCGGTTGCACAACAGGGCGTCAAACTCCTCTTGCATCGCAGCCATCCAGAGCAGGTCACGAAGAGCGGCTCGAACGGAGGACGGCAACGGCGACGGCTCAGAGGTGGACGCCGCATGGACGTAGTCATCCGAGGCGTAGCGCGAGCTCGGGCGAAAAATACGTGTACGGGCGCGGGTGACCGGACTGGCCACAGGCGCCGGGAGGGCCGTGGGCACCGAGAGGGCCGGGGGCGCCACGGAGGCCGTGGGCCTCGGGGGCGCCGCGGGGGCCGTGGGCGTCGGGGGCGCCGCGGGGGCCACGGGCGCCAACGTTGGGGGTGCCGGGGGCGCCAGCGCCGCGGCCGTAGGAGGCGCTGCATGCGGGGGGCGCGCCTCAAAGCTAGGGGGCGGGCCAAGAGAGGCGCACGAGCGCCCTGGGAGAGGCGTCGAGGAGCCCGCATCATCAGTGGCGGGAGGAACAGCCGGGGGTACCTGGTGAAACGGAAACACATGCTCATCAAAGTAAACGTGCCGGGAAGTGAACACACGGTGGGAGACAGGATCGTAGCACCGATATCCCTTGGAGTTGGAGGGGTAGCCGATGAATATGCAAGCGACAGATCGAGGTGCAAGCTTGTGAGAAGCAGTGTCGGCAGTGCTGGGATAGCAAAGGCACCCAAAAATACGCAAGTCGTCATAAGACGGGGGCGTACCAAAGAGAAGATGGTGAGGTGCATAGTTCCACTGTGGGCGGCAGGGTCTAATGTTAAGAAGAAGTGATGCAGTGGCGAGTGCGTCCGGCCAGAAATGAGGCGGCACGTTGGCATGAAACAGGAGTGTGCGAACGCAGTCATTCAGAGTGCGAAGGACGCGTTCGGCTTGACCGTTCTGCTGTGAAGTGTACGGGCATGTGAGGTGGAAAACTGTGCCGTGATGCGACAAAAAGGTGCGGAAAGCGAGGTTGTCGAACTCTTTTCCATTGTCCGTCTGAAGCGCAAGGATGGAAAGCCCAAACTGCGTGCGCACATAGGAGTAAAAGGCCGTCAAGGTAGAGAGTGCATCCGACTTCCTATGCAAAGGAAAAGTCCACACATAATGAGAATAGTCATCAAGAATGACCAGATAATATAAATAGCCCGAGTTACTGGGAACCGGAGAAGTCCACACATCGCTATGAATCAACTGAAAAGGAAAAGAAGCAATGGTGGTGGAATTAGTAAACGGCAGGCGAACATGTTTGCTGACTTGACAGGCATGACAAGTGTGATCCTCGATCTTATTGCAACTGAAACTGAAACTCCTAAGAATATGACGGAGTGTGACGGGGTTGGGATGACCCAAGCGAGCGTGCCTGAGATCGACGCTAGCGGAGAGAGCAACCGGTGTGGTGGTGATGGATGAAGGCGAGTGCACCGGATAGAGCTCGCCGGGGCTGTCACATCGGTGAAGTACCATCCTGGTTCGAGCATCTTTGACACAAAAACCAAGCTCGTCAAATTCAACGGTAACAGGATTTTCACGAGTGAAACAACGAACGGAAATGAGATTCTTAATAAGATGAGGTGACACAAGTATGTTAGACAAAGATAATGGAGTAGAAGTAGAAGGAAAAGAAGTGTGCCCAACATGTGTGATAGAAAGTGTGGAACCGTCGCCGACAATGATGCGATGGTCGATGGAGACAGGAGTGAAGGAGGCAAGGTTACCAGGATGAGCAAACATGTGAGCGATAGCACCGGTGTCCATGTACCAATCACCACCTCCAGTATAGTTGTTCAGCATAGGAGCAGTATGCCCGGTGAGGAGCACCGGGTACCAGGGTGCCGGCGGCAGGGCCGGCGAGGGGGACGGAGACGCCATGGGGAAGCCGTAGTCGCCGCTCAACGGCGGCGGTGGGTACGCTCCATACAGCCCCGGCTGCAACTGCGGTGCCGTGTAGGCCGGATGGCCTGCCGGAAAAACCTGCGGGCCCACTGACAGATGCTGTAGGTGCTGGGCGCCGTCTGACTGCTGCCCAGTGGGCGAGTGCTGACTCGCTGACGACCCCCACCAGTACCCGGGAGACTCGTACGCGAGCGGTGACCCGTACGTGGATGCGGGCGGAGTCCCGTATGCCCCGTACGTAGTATACCCGTACATGGGAACGAGCGTGTCGTAGGTGGCGGCCGCCCCGTATGGTGGCGGGCCTGCGTCGTAGGGCGTCGGTGGCGGGGCGGCAGAGACGGCGGCGGACGGGCCTGGTGACGTCATTGCTGGTCCGACGACGGCGATCGGCGCGGTTGGGCGGCAGCAGCAGGAGGCTTCGGTTGGAGGCAGTAGCGACGCGCGGCTGGTGGGCGGCTCGAGGGAGCCGCGGGCGCTGACGGGCTCGGATGAACAGGTGCAGCGGCGGCTAGCGTGCAATGCGGTCTCGGCGTGAGGCCAATGGGATGCGTATGGACTACAGGATGCAAGCACGAAACTGTAACCTTGCTACTGGACGCATGCAAGCACGCGAGTGCAGACTATAGCATGCAACCATGCATCAACAAAGCCATGCATGGGCGATCGGGACAGCGATGGCTAGCGTGCAGCGTTAGCAAAGCGAGGAAAGCGCGGGCGGGTGAGCGGCTAGGCAGCGCGCGCAGGGAGAGGAGGAGCGGCGGCCGGCGCGGGAGACGCGCTAGCGGCGGCGGCGGCGGTGCGGAGGAGGCGCACGCGGCGGCGAAAGGCTAGGGTTAGAACCCGGAAACTGATACCATGTATGATGTGGGAGTTACGTGTTGTATTCCTCAGATGCAAACACACGTATATATGATATACATAAGTAGGCCACGACCTCAACTATACAAGGCAACTAGACGGTGGGCTCAATACACAAATATGCACAACACATATACTCAACACAATAGAGTTCCAACTGGTGCTGTCATTCGGTAAACATAAACGACCAAATTTAGCTAGTTCATGCGCTACAGTATTAGCACTGTGTCGACAGACGCTAATAGAGTGTTGGGAGAACCGCATTTTCAGCTGGAATTTAGTGTCTTCGATGATGGCCGCATAAAGAGACGAATCCACCTTGGTACAGTCGAGTGCTTCAGATAGGAGTTTCGAAACATTTACAATCATGATGCAAGATGGTGTATATCCCGTTGCAATGCATGGCATATGTCGTGGAATTGTCACGGCAGATGTCCTCTTGCAAGGACTTAGTCGTGGAGCCATTGCAACTAGGAAGCTTAAAGGGGTTAATTGGGACAAAGGACATGAGAGGTTTATACTAGTTCAGCCCCTTACGGTGAAGGAAGGCCTACGTCTAGTTGGGTTGGAATTGCTTGAGGTTTCGATGACCAGGGAGCGAGATACGCTATGCCTGGCTCTCGATCAGCTGTTTTCTGCCCTAAGCCGCCGGCGGGTCGTCCCCTTATATACACGGGTTGACGCCCTGCGGCCTACAGAGTCCCGGCCGGCTCATAGACAGTCTCCGGCTCGGTGACTAGTTAATTCTACCTTATGATACAAGTCATGCCATCATGGCGGTTTACCACTGTGGGCCTTAAGTCGCCGGTGGGCTTTAGACCCTTTATTGAACCGCCATCTTCATGCTTGATCTTGGGCTTCTTCTGATGAGTCCTTATTTGCGTAACCCGGCCCCTCCTGGGCGGCTTACACAAATAGTTATATCCCCAACATTAGGCCCCAGATTGATTTGAACCGGTTCATGTCAATCTTTAAAATACCTTAAGAAACAAGCCTTCAGTCTTCTTGTCTGCGCAAAGGTTTTAACCCGCCATGACGTCATCTTCTGGATCCGCGTTAACCCGTCGTGACATCATCTTCAATTAAATTCATATTTTACTCCATCATATCTTCCAACGGATCTTTGCCTTTATTGACCATTCCGAAAAACGAGGCGTCGGGGTCGCTGGATAATGATGTTCGATCCTCTCGTTTCTCGCGCCGTCTCAGTCGGCCCTTCCTTATAAATAGGTGCGACCTAGGTCTTTCCCATTCTCCTTCCTCGGTCGTCTTCCTCCTCGCACTGTTTCTCTGCCGCTCGAGCTCTGCCGCCGCCGCCGCAGATTTCCTCGTCTTCTCCAACTCAGGCCGCTGCATCAACCTGACTTGACCAGAGAAACGCGACGGAACCCTGCAACACCTCTGCATCCGTAATTCATTTTCCTTCCCTGCTTTTAGATCTGCATTGCGGCCTCCCGAGTTCGTCGGTGTTCATCGCCGCCCATTGCAAACCCTTGATAGTTTTCCTCTTCAGTGCTCCTTTTTGATCTTTAGACAATTAGAACTACTGCGGTGGCTGTTCCGCACCCATCTCGAATAGAAATAGATCTCATTTCCCTTGTTTAAAGGCCTCTTTCGAGTGTATGAACTTCTCTGTACTGGTTTTAGGTCTAGAAATTTTTCTTTTCAGAATGATCGTTTGATCCAAAATAATAGCTGCAACTTGTGAAACCTGTTTGTTCCATACTTAGCCAAAAAACGGCATCTGTCGACTCTGTTTCAGCCATAGTAGTTCATGTGACCGGTTTAAGATAATACTGACTGTCAGCACTGCCTGCTTTTGGAGACTTAAGACAATTTTCATCATCTTTAATACTTGCAGCTATTTAAACATTATCACACAACCACCTGTATGTCATTAGGCCCCTACTTAAGCCGCCATCTCAGACAACCCAATAATACTTATTCTCCGGGTTATAATAAACCGGAAAATTTCCTTTATCTTGTTGTAGGCTTCAATTTACTCAATGGCACCCAAAGCTGTTAAACCTCCGATTACCTGCAACTGGGTCACATCCATTGTTACGGAGACCAAACTGTCAGAGTTTGTGAAGTCCGGCCATCTGCCCAAGAAGGACGTCATGTCTTATCGTGCTCCTGACCCATCTGAAGAGAAACCTCAACCCAAGGAATGGGAGGTGATCATTTTTACCGATCACATGAGCCGGGGATTTGCTCCTCCCGTTTCAAAATTCTTTAGAGACGTTTTGCACTTCTTTGACTTAAGACCTCAAGACATCGGGCCCAACTCCGTGTCAAATATCTGCAACTTTCAAGTTTTCTGTGAGGTTTACCTTGGAGAAGAACCCAGCCTACTCTTGTTCAGGGAATTGTTCTATTTGAACCAGCAGAATGAACGGGCCAACGGGCCCAGTCTGGAGCTTGGTGGCATATCAATTCAAAGGCGGAGAGACTGCCTGTTCCCTTATGCTGAATTGCCGAGTCATCCAAAGGACTGGAACCAGACATGGTTCTACTGCCAAGATACTTCGCCGGCTGGCAAAAATCCACTGCCCGGCTTCCGCGCATTGTGCCTTGAACCTACTCACCCGCTGCCGGATAAGTTGACAGCTATTGAACGCCTGCCACTCACCCCCAAAATCAAGAGGATTAAAGCTCTTCTAGGGAACGGCTTAGATGGCATTGACTTGGTCCGAGTCTGGATTGCTTGAAGAATAATTCCGTTAAGCCGCCGCCCCGGCTTAATGTGTAATTATTCAGGCGAGAAGAATGACCCTCAACGTCATAACCCTGACGACTTACCAGATGACGTAGTGGAAGCTACAACTCAGTCCTTGTTGAAAGAGGGCACAGTGAATAGTAATGCCTTCGGCTTACTACCTTTTTGCCAGAAGAACCCGGCCCCTGCAGTAAGTTTCCAGCCATCGGGTTATATTTTATCATGTTAGGTTGTATTCTTACGCACAACCAGCTATAACCTTTTACAGGCAAATGATAGCTTCTGGAACACGCAATATGATCATGAGGCGGCCAAGAAAGCCAGGGCGGCCAAGAGAGCTGAAAAGAAAACCACCAAGCCCACCACCTCAAGGAAAAGGAAGCCAAGCGCCTCTGAGCTGTTTCAGCTTGATGATACTGATGATAATGAGGAAGAGGTAACCTTTGAAATTCCCTTGCTCCTTTATTTCTACCTTACTGATGCTAACCTTCTTTCAGGAAGACACGGGCAACAGCCAACCCGTCGAGGAAGAGGTAATTGTAATCTCCTCCGACTCCGAGCTTCAGCCGCGTCAGAAAATTCGAAGAGTAACCTGGAAAGTAAGATTTTCACATCCTTTGGCTTACCAAGATCCTGACTTTCTTTTGAAGCGACAGAATTATGAGAGCCGGAGGCAGACCCGGACCAGCAAAGACGCGGAACTCTCCTCCGGCTTACCTGATGTGTCCAGGAAACGCCAGACTGAGGTTATCTCCGATTTACACCTTCTTTTTCCTTTGGCAGGCTTCATTTGTTAGCCTCTCAATTATTCCGACTCCAACTATCAGGATATTTCACCTTCCTCCGGTCAGTCTATGCAGTCCAACATGCCAGCCTTCAAAACTGCTCCCGGGTAATATAAACTTGTTGTACCTTATGCTTTATTTTACTCATATTTGCTGTATTTAACTTGCCTACCTTTTTCACAGTGTGCAAGTAAAGCCCAGCAAAAGGGCAAAAAAGAATAAGCCGCCCCAAGAGCCGGTTGTGACTGAACTAGAGTTGGGCACAGCTACTCCTGATGCCTCTGCTCACGAGCCGCCGCCACAACCGTCTCATGATGTTCCTATATCTTCCTCTGACCCGCCTACTGAACAAACCCTCAACGATTATGGTAACCCGGAGGCTCCTAGCCCCGCCAAGGCAAACGATCAGGAAGTTGAAATTCTCAAGACTCAGTTTGTTGAGCCGGCACAGCCGTCTGCACTTGCCAAGTGTTCTAAAAAGGAATTGGTGGAACGCCGGAAGGCCAAGCTGGATGTCGCTGACTATACTCATTTGAGTATTGGAGAGATTGTCTCCGGCTATATCAATCAAGTACAAAGCAGCCGTGACCTGGAAATTGACATGGTGAAGCAGATACAGCAAAAATCTGAGGTATGACTTATGCTAGCTTACTTTCAATCACCCTTACTGTACCAGCCCCCAAGTCTATTGCTTATGAATAAATATGCTGTAGACTTAGAAAAATTGTTAGAGCTACTTACCCGGCTTAAAGAAAAAATAATTGAACCGGATGTAACACAATCCTTTAACTTGCGATATACATTAGCCCCCAAGTGCCAAAAATCTTTGCTTGCAAGGTATTTGGGACTTAATATTCAGGACCGGCTTAATAATTTAGAAAGCTTCGGTATATATTAGCCCCCAAGTGTCAAGTATCTTTGCTTGCAAAGTGCTTGGGACTTAATAGTACTTACCGTAACTTTTACTACTATCTGGTGCAATGCATGCCACCATAAGTAAATTTGAATCGGAGATTGCTGATTTGAAGAATTGCCTGGCAACCCAGGAAAGTGAAATTGAAAAGGCCAACTCCAAATTTGAATTCAGCGTCTCTGAACAAGAGAAGTTGAAGCAAAATTTTCAATCAGAGAAGAAAACTTGGGCTGATGAAAAGGCCGCACTGGTGACCCGGGCCGAGACAGCAGAGGCATCGCTTGCGGAAGCAACGGCCGAACTGTCCGACTTAAAGCGCCGGATATCTCGAATGGTTTCAGCAATCTTCGATGAGTGACTTATCCAAACCTTAAACACTGCAAAACTCCTTGAATGACCATTTCAGTTGTCTCCTCTGACTCACTTTACGTTTAATAACGCAGGCCCCAGGAGCACAAATCTTAAGCAGAACATGGTGATCAAGCTGAAGGCGGTTTATACTCTGGTGGAACAACTCTACACCGGGTCACAACGTGCTCTGGCCGTTGTGGCTTTATCAAACGATGTTCCTTATCTCCTGCAAGATGTGCTGAAGCAGCTTGCTATGCTACCTCAGCGAATCCAAGAGTTAAGACGAGCATCTGCAAGAGCTGGAGTTATCGCCGCATTGAGCCGGGCCAAGGCGTGGCTTCCAGAACTAGACCCCGCTGACATTGCTCTTGGGTATCCAAGTTTAAAGGAACATGGCACCGTGTTTAATGATAAGGATTTCACCGCCTGTGTGAAGGATATACGTCCGGTGGCTACTCTTATTGGGAACGATACTGACCTCACCAAGTGTCAGCCGGGTTATGACAAGGAGAACCGGAGAATCCCCATGCCGCATTACGACGATGTCAGCTTGATCCCTCCAACCCGTAAGCACACCTTTGCTCCTGAAGTCGACCCAACCGGTTTAATAGATGATGAAGCTGAGTTTGAAGCCTTGAGTGGCATTGACTGGGCCTCATCATCCTTCCAGGACAAAGCAGCCGGTGGAGAGACGGAGAAGGATAACCCGGGGGCTTCAAGTCAACCCCAAGAGTAGCTTGTCAGGCACCACCTGCTTATGTCATCGTAGAAAACAATGCATCATTCAGACTCGGGGAGTCTTATAACAAAGTAAAAGATACCTTGAGTTTTGCTATGCCTTTGCACATGCTTATGGCCCTTAATACTTGCATAAGCCGCCGCCATTATTCTCTTTGTAGTTTGTATGAATCTGTTATGTCCTTTGCAAAAATACCTTGCATTGCCCTGTAGTGCTCACAGTTGTTTTTTCCGGCTTATATAAACCAACCCCTGAGGGTAAACTTAACTCCTGAAAATTGGCACATATAAGTTCACCGGGTTCTTAACAACCTGATGTAACTAACATTAATTCTAGAAGATTATAATGTATTCCATTGTATCTTCAAGAGGGTCACAAGATACCTAATGTTGGCACTTGTAAAATATGATGAAAAAAATTCAAGGTTTCTTATTCGAATACGATCAGTGACCCATTCCAAAGGGGTTGAGCTAAGATTCGGATACGATCTATTAGCCCCCAGTGGCTATGGCGATGCCAATCAAGTGGGTATCGACAGCTATGTTCTCTTTGGTTCGAATACGACCTATGTTTGAACAGGAAGCCCCCAAGTGACCATAAGAGTTGTTTAATGACGCTGATTCGAATACGATCCACATCAGACCCAAAAGGAGTTAAGCTATGATTCAGATATGATCAAGAAGCCCCCAAGTGGGTTTGGCAGTATGCCGATCAAGCGGGTATCGACAGCTATGTTCTCTTTGGTTAGAATACGACCTATGTTTGAACAGGAAGCCCCCAAGTGATCACCGGCTAGATTCAGATATGATCATAAGCCAGACCAAAGGAAAGACGGATTCAGATATGATCCGCTTCTCCTTGGTTATCTCCACCACCTGTCAAGGAAAAACACATAAACCTTTTTTGGGAGTGGAAAAAAGGACAGAGGTCCTGCTTTATTGCTTTATATAATATACATAGTATAAGTATATACACATTAGAGCTGACGGCTCAAGTATAATAAGGCCGAAGATGAGCAATATTCCACGGCTGACAGGTCTCCTCCTCCGACTTACGTGAGCCTTTGTGCTCTCGAACGTCGATAAGGTAGTATGATCCATTGTTCAGATTCTTGCTGACCACAAAGGGTCCTTCCCAAGGAGGGGATAGCTTGTGCATGTTAGATTGATCCTGGATGAGTCGGAGCACTAAGTCGCCTTCCTGAAAGGTTCTGGACTTAACCCGGTGGATGTGGTAGCGACGCAGGTCTTGCTGGTAAATCGCCGAGCGGGCTATTGCCAAGTCTCGCTCTTCATCCAATAGGTCAAGTGCATCTTGCCGAGCTTTTTCATTGTCTTCCTCAACATAAGCCGCCACACGGGGTGAATCGTGACGGATGTCACTTGGCAGGACCGCCTCTGCTCCATACACCATAAAGAAAGGCGTGTAACCCGTAGATCTGTTAGGGGTAGTATTGATGCTCCAGAGTACAGAAGGTAACTCCTCCACCCAACAACCCGGCGTCCGCTGTAAAGGGACCAAGAGCCGGGGCTTGATACCCTTCAAGATTTCTTGATTGGCTCGTTCTGCTTGGCCATTTGATTGAGGGTGAGCTACAGCTGAAACGTCAAGCCGGATATGCTCTCGTTGACAGAAATCTTCCATGGCTCCTTTGGAAAGGTTAGTACCATTATCAGTTATGATGCTGTGTGGAAAACCAAAGCGAAAAATCACCTTTTTCATAAACTGGACTGTTGTGGCTGCATCACACTTACTAACTGGCTCCGCCTCCACCCACTTTGTGAACTTGTCAACTGCCACCAAGAGGTGAGTCTTTTTATCCTTAGATCTCTTGAAAGGCCCGACCATATCAAGCCCCCAGACTGCAAACGGCCAGGTAATTGGAATCATCCTTAACTCTTGAGCCGGCACATGGGCTCGTCGTGAGAATTTCTGACATCCGTCACATTTACTGACCAGGTCTTCCGCATCAGCATGAGCCGTCAGCCAATAGAACCCATGACGGAAGGCTTTGGCCACAAGAGATTTTGAGCCGGCGTGATGACCACAATCACCTTCATGAATTTCACGAAGGATCTCCTGACCCTCTGCAGGTGACACGCAATGTTGAATCACTCCAGTGACGTTGTAATGATGTAACTCGCCATTGACCATTGTCATGGACTTGGACCGCCGGACGATTTGTCTTGCCAAGGTATCGTCCTCTGGCAACTCTCCCCGGGTCATGTAAGCCAAATAAGGCACTGTCCAATCCGGGGTAACGTGGAGAGCCACCACCAGCTGTGCCTCCGGGTCTGGTATTGCCAGATCTTCTTCTATAGGTAACTTAACAGAAGGATTATGCAAAACATCAAGAAAGGTGTTAGGCGGCACCGGCTTACGCTGAGACCCCAGCCGGCTTAAGGCATCCGCCGCCTCATTCTTCCTTCGATCAATGTGTTCCACTACGTAACCCTTGAAATATCCAGTCACAGCATCGACTTCACGACGGTAAGCCACCATGAGGGGATCTTTAGAGTCCCACTTGCCTGACACCTGTTGAGCCACAAGGTCTGAGTCTCCTAAGCATCTTACCCGGCTCAAGTTCATCTCTTTGGCCATCCGGAGACCATGGAGCAGGGCCTCATACTCAGCTGCATTGTTAGTGCAAGGAAACATAAGCCGGAGCACATAACAAAATTTGTCACCCCGAGGGGAAGTTAATACAACTCCAGCCCCCGAGCCTTCCAATTGTCTGGACCCATCAAAGTGAATAATCCAATAAGTATTATCGGGCTTCTCCTCAGGTGCCTGTATCTCTGTCCAGTCGTTGATGAAATCCACCAAAGCTTGGGACTTAATGGCAGTGCACGGCGCGTACTTCAGACCATGAGGCCCGAGCTCGATGGCCCATTTGGCGACTCGTCCTGTAGCCTCTCTGTTCTGAATAATGTCTCCCAAGGGGGCAGAACTTACCATAGTGATAGGGTGACCTTGGAAGTATTGCTTCAGCTTCCGGCTTGCCATGAACACCCCGTAAAAAAGTTTCTGCCAATGAGGATATCTTTGCTTTGACTCGATGAGTACCTCACTGACATAATAAACCGGCCGTTGAACCGGGTGTTCCTTACCAGCCTCCTTGCGCTCTACCACAATCGCCACACTGACGGCTCGTGAATTGGCAGCCACATATAACAGCAAAGGCTCTTTGTCAATGGGAGCCACAAGAACCGACAGTTCAGATAACTGCCTCTTCAAATCCTCAAAAGCAGCATTAGCGGCATCACTCCAGACAAAGGTGTCTGCCTTCTTCATTAATTGGTACAGTGGTAGGGCCTTCTCACCTAACCGGCTTATGAACCGGCTCAAAGCGGCAACACGACCCGCCAATCGCTGAACATCATTAATACATGCCGGTTTAGCCAAAGAAGTGATTGCCTTAATCTTTTCCGAATTAGCCTCGATGCCCCTGTTTGAGACCAAGAATCCCAAAAGCTTGCCTGCAGACACACCAAATACACACTTCTCCGGGTTAAGCATCATTTTGTAAACCCGGAGATTGTCAAAGGTTTCTCTGAGATCAGATATCAAGGTTTCCGCCTCTCTGGATTTCACTACTATGTCATCCACATAAGCATGAACATTGCGCCCAATCTGATCGTGAAGAAAATTCTGTACACATCGTTGATAAGTCGCCTGGGCACTCTTGAGCCCAAACGGCATAGACACATAGCAAAAGGCTCCGAACGGGGTGATGAAAGTCGTTTTCTCCTGGTCCTAACTGCCATCTTGATCTGATGATAGCCAGAATAAGCATCCAAAAAACTCAAACGCGCACAACCTGTCGTAGCATCAATGATTTGATCAATACGGGGGAGAGCAAAAGGATCAGCCGGACAAGCCTTATTTAGGTCCGTGTAATCCACACACATCTGCCAGGTGCCATTTTTCTTGAGTATGAGCACCGGGTTAGCCAACCATTCTGGGTGAAAAACTTCAACAATAAACCCAGCCGCCAAGAGCCGGGCGACCTCTTCTCCTATAGCTTTTCGTCGCTCTTCATTGAATCGCCGCAGAAATTGCCTGGCCGGCTTATACTTCGGATCAATATTAAGAGTGTGCTCAGCGAGTTCTCTCGGTACACCCGGCATGTCAGAAGGTTTCCATGCAAAGATGTCCCGGTTCTCATGGATGAACTCGATGAGCGCGCTTTCCTATTTAGGATCCAAGTTGGCACTGATGCTGAATTGCTTAGATGAATCGCCTGGAGTGAAATCAACAAGCTTATTCTCTGCAGCCGATTTAAACTTCATGGCCGGGTCATGTTCCGTAGTCGGCTTCTTGAGAGAAGTCATATCTGCCGGGTCAACGTTATCTTGATAAAATTTGAGCTCCTCTGCTGCACAGACAGACTCGGCGTAAGCCGCATCGCCCTCTTCACACTCCAGGGCCACCTTTCGGCTTCCATGCACAGTGATGGTACCCTTTTAACCCGGCATCTTGAGCTGTAGATACACATAACACGGCCGTGCCATGAATTTGGCATAGGCTGGCCGCCCGAACAATGCGTGATATGGACTCTTGATTTTGACCACCTCAAAAGTTAACTTTTCCGCCCTAGAATCATGCTCGTCTCCGAAGGCCACCTCTAGCTCAATCTTCCCCAAAGGATACGCTGACTTACCGGGCACCACTCCATGGAAGATGGTGTTGGAAGTCTTTAAATTCTTGTCAGTTAAGCCCATGCGTCAAAAGGTCTCGTAATAGAGGATGTTGATGCTGCTACCTCCATCCATGAGCACTTTAGTAAACTTATAACCACCAACTTGCGGTGCCACCACTAGGGCCAGTTGACCCGGATTATCAACCCGGGGAGGGTGATCCTCCCTGCTCCAGACAATAGGCTGCTCCGACCACCTCAAGTAACAAGGGACTGCCGGTTCAACAGAATTCACAGCCCTCTTATGAACTTTCTGATCACGTTTACACAAACTTGTGGTGAACACGTGATACTGCCCACTGCTTAACTGTTTCGGATGGCTCTGATAACCCGACTACTGCTGCTGCTGATCTCCTTGACCAGACTGCTGTTGATTATAAACACCCTGGTTTCCCTGAAAACCGGATCCTGAACCACCGCCCGGGCCATGAAAGCCGCCGGCTCCTGAACCGCCGCCTGGGCCTTGATTGCCATCAAATGTGTTAGAATTCTTGAAAGCTTTCATGATCGTGCAATCCTTCCATAAATGAGTCGCTGGTCGTTCCCGGGTACCGTGTTTCGGGCAGGGTTCATTGAGTAGTTGCTCGAGAGACGGACCTGACCCACCAAACCGGGGTGGCTTTCCCTTGCGCTTCTGATTGTTATCATGTGCATTGGCCACAAATTCTGGGTTACTGTCTGCCTTACGCTTATTGCCTCCTTGACTCGCCGGGTTATGCTGCTGACCCTTTCCATTGCCGTTCTTCTTTCCCTTCCCTGTCTTTTCCTCATCAGACGCGGGATCCTTGGTACTATCAGAATTGGCATACTTGACTAAAGCCGCCATCAGCGTCCCCATATCGTTGCAATCATGCTTAAGGCGCCCCAGCTTCTGTCTCAGAGGCTCAAAGCGGCAATTCTTCTCCAGCATGAGAACTGCTGAGCCGGCATCCATCTTGTCAGACGAATGTATTATATCCTTGACCCGGCGCATCTAATGAGTCGTAGATTCACCTTATTCCTACTTACAATTTGTCAGATCCACAATTGACATAGACTGCTTGCAAGTATCTTTGAAGTTCTGGATGAAACGGGCTTTTAGCTCCGCCCATGAACTAATGGAGTTGGGTGGCAAACCCTTTAACCAAGAACGGGCCGTTCCGTCCAGCATCATGGTGAAATATTTAGCCATCGCCTCATCACTAACCTCTAGTAGCTCCATAGCCATCTCATAACTTTCAATCCATGCCCCAGGCTGTAAATCGGCCGTATAATTCGGCACCTTCTGAGGCCCCTTGAAATCCTTGGGCAGACGTACATTACGTAAAGCCGGTACCAGACAAGGAACTCCTCCGGTTCTAGTAGCAACCCCCGCTTCAACGGAAGTCGTCGGGTAAGCCGGTGAGTTCTGTTGGGCTGCTAGCTGAGCCGCTCGCTCGTCCTCCTGACGTATCCGATCCTGACCCGGATTATGCCCGCCGGGCTGGTTCCGGCGCTGAGCGTTACTTGACAAGGCCTCTGATTCCATGTGCCTACTGTAACTCGGGCTCCGATTTTGACGAGGCAGAGCTAACCAGGGCGGAGGAGTCGAGTGAATCCTATCCCGGCTGTAGGAGTAGGTCTCTTGCTGAGCCAGGGTTGTTTGGACAAGTTCTCTGATCTTCCGGGTTTCCACCGCTGTCGGATCATCCCCATCTACCAGGAGAGCCGCCAAACGTGCTGATGCTGCAATTAAGTTCTCCATGGGGTTGGAGAGGTGACCCTGCGGTATTGGCACGTAATTGGGCGGTGCCATATTTCCGTGAGGCGGTGCCATCCCCTGAGGCCGGACTGGACCTCCCGCTCCGGATGTAATAAGCTGATTCACACCTGGTGGGTTACTTGGGCCGGCCCCGGGTGTAGCAAAGAGATTCCGAGGATCATAATTCTGAGGTAAACGGGGCTGAGTTTTCTGATGTCTCCTCCTCATTACCTCATTAGATGCGTTCAGGCTCAACATGAGCTGCAAGGCCTCTGCCTGAAGTTGCTGCTCCCGTACGTCCAAAGCCGCCCGCTCTGCTGCTAATCTAGCATCCTCAGCTGCTAAGGTTTCCTTGACCCGGGCGATCTCGTCGCGAACCTGTGCCACCTCTGCCTCATGCTCAGATTGGTTCGCAGGGATGACTGTAACAGTTAACAAAGCCGTAAGCTTATCCATGAGATCCATCAGCACCTGAGCCGGTGAGCGCACAGGGCCTCCTGCCCCGGCTGCTCCTAACCCGGACGTTATTGCCGCTGAAGCCGTAGAATTTTGGCCGGGTTGAGTACCAGCCATGAAGACTCCTACCCGGTTTGGCGACTCTGAGAGGTTCAGAATAGTGCTGCCATCGGAACAGCCCCCAAGCACGCCATCTTGAACTTGATACAGCGAATCTGTTGAGCCGGCGGATGAATTATCGTCAGAGAGGACGGCCGGCTCACCATCACCTTCCGATCCTTCAGGAAGTTCACCTCCATGGATGCAACCCATAAAGGCACGCTTCACGACGGGTTGAGCTCGGGCGGGTTTCGCACGCTGAGCCGTCTCGACGAGGTCGGTGCAGCTGTCCGGTTCAGGGCCCGGCTCACCAATCCGCCCGATGAAGACGTGAATTCCGCCAAAGGGGACCCGGTAGCCGTACTCAATTGAACCGGCGTTAGGGCCCCAGCCTTCGTCGTCGATGTAGATCTTGCCGCGACGACTCTTGGTCATCCGGCCAACTGCGTATCCCTTGAGCCCTTCGAAGCTGCCCTTCAAGAACTCGAATCCACCGTGCGTTGGCCCCACGGTGGGCGCCAACTGTCATGGAATTGTCACGGCAGATGTCCTCTTGCAAGGACTTAGTCGTGGAGCCATCGCAACTAGGAAGCTTAAAGGGGTTAATCGGGACAAAGGACACGAGAGGTTTATACTAGTTCAGCCCCTTACGGTGAAGGAAGGCCTACGTCTAGTTGGGTTGGTATTGCTTGAGGTTTCGATGACCAGGGAGCGAGATACGCTATGTCTGGCTCTCGATCAGTTGTTTTCTGCCCTAAGCCGCCGGCGGGTCGTCCCCTTATATACACGGGTTAACGCCCTGCGGCCTACAGAGTCCCGGCCGGCTCATAGACAGTCTCCGGCTCGGTGACTAGTTAATTCTACCTTATGATACAAGTCATGCCATCATGGCGGTTTACCACTATGGGCCTTAAGTCGCCTGTGGGCTTTAGACCCTTTATTGAACCGCCATCTTCATGCTTGATCTTGGGCTTCTTCTGATGAGTCCTTATTTGCGTAACCCGGCCCCTCCTGGGTGGCTTACACCAATAGTTATATCCCCAACAGCATATGAACACTTCTGTAAATATACGGTGAACAATTCAAACGAAACAAGGAAGAAATTGTAATACACAATTGAAACTTTTACATACATGGAAAAAATAATGAATACATGGTGATCGTTTTTTAAACGCACAATGAACAATTTTCAGATACACTGCAAACAATCAAGTGGTCATCTTGGTAAGCTATCAACAAAAATTTACAATCAAAGATACACTGCAAACAATTTTTAATACAGAGTACATGACATTTGAGAAGACAATTAATATGTTTTAAATACCTGATAATCATTTTGAAATAAATGGTAAACAATTTGTAATGCATGATTTTTTTGCAAAAAAAATAAATTTTTTTAAAATAAACAATGAACAATTTATATTTATCTGGTGAACAACTTTTAATACAGGATGAGCTATTTTGAAAAACCCATGAACATTTTTTGAATACACGGAGAACAATTTATAGACACAGCGAACAATTTTTTATACACAATGAATGTTTTTCTAATACATGCTATTTTTTTTAAATATGCCTTGAACAGTTTTTGTTTATGCGATGAACCTTTTTAAAGTACAGAATGAATATTTTTTAAATAGTTTTGACTGTTTTTCCAAAATATATAATGAATTATTTAAAAAATTACATATATTTTCGAAAAACATTGTGTAACATGATGAATACAAATAGCTGACAATTAAAAATAAAATTGTAACAAGAAAAATAAAATAAAAGAGGGAAGGGGAAAAAGAGCTGAGCAGCAAAGACAAAAAAACTACATACAAAACGAGAAAAGAAAAGTGCACAGACACGCGCAAAAATTATGAAGAGAAATTACCATGATCCAGATTATCTTGTACCAGTTCCTATTTGTGACCTTTTTCACGGAGACGTGCAAAAGATAAATAAAACCCGGACACGCAAGCACACTTTTTTCCTTGAGAAACTCCACACTTTATTTAAAACTCAATAATGTCCGGTACAGGTATAAAATTAGGAGTGGAGGATAACCAAATGTGTCTGCCTACAGCTAGAGAAACTGCACCCTTCGCTAAGTCATGCGCTTCAAAAAAAAAAGTCGCTTCAAATTTGCTTCTCCAATTCCGCACTTGCAAACTGCCTTTTGGCTTGCTTGAATATCTCTGATATTTATGGATGATGGTCAAAGGAAAACTTCCTGCAGATAGTAATTGTAGCCATGCAATCCGTCGCCACTCGCACACGTTAAAGGTATAAATCCGAGGCAAGCGAGAAACCTTCAGAACATGCATGCCCTTCTAGGATTTCTAGATCGACTAGTCCATCAAAACAAGTGAGTGAAGCTCCTAAGTCTTGCCATTTTCATCTCTGCATATAGCTGCACTAGCTCCTCTTTCATGGCAGATCATATTTGCCGCCCGCGGCGGAGCCGGTTGGGCTGGTTCACTTACAGGGTCCGCACAATGTTTCGTTCGCTGATGTTTCCTTCATTGGTCGCTGCGTTTTTTTCTTAAATTTTCTTCTATGGTTTTTTGTTTCGGGTTTTTCGCTCTGTTGTCCAATTTTCAGTGGTTTTGTTCAGGTTTTCTGTTTTTCCTGTTTTGATCCGTTTTTTCCTTTTGGTTTTCTTTTTTCCTTTTTTCTTTTGTTTCTTTTTCTCAGTTTTATTCTCTTTCTTGTGATATTAAAAAATTTCATCGTATACTAAGGAAATGTTCAACGTATATTAGAAAATAGTTCACCGTGCATTATAAAAATCGTTGTCATGTATTAAAAGCAAGTTCGACATATATTACAAAAATGTTCATTGTATTTAATAAATGTTGCTGACCTCAAACTTCAAGAGCTGGTTTAATTGCTTGACATAGTGCCTTCAACAGATTTCTCCTCACCAACATTTGAGTTTAGTATGACCACCTTGATGAATGGGAACCACATATTTAGATTCTAGTGGCTTAGCTGATTTTGCAGTCCACAATCCAGTTCATCATTTTGACTACACAGCTGAGGAGGCGCATACCATCCATGTTGATTAATCGGCAATAGTGCATGCTGGACACACCAATAAGACAAAATTTTAGTTGTATTCTAACAAATACATAAAGAAGATTTTTCTACCTTCTTCCGATGTCTGTCAGTGCAGTGGCGGAGCTTCATCGTGATTTGACAAGGGGCTAAGTGAGTCTTAAACAGAGTTGAGGGGGCTAATCTACTGTATTATGTTACATTTGGCCCAAACAATGTTAAATATTATATGTATATGTAAAGAAAAAAATTGAGGGGGGGGGGGGCATGGCCCCCCTTTCCCCTCCCTAAGCTCCACCACTATATACTTATTTCACAACCTGCCCAAAAATGGTTAATTGGGTTTGAAGTTTACCCACGATTCCATACGAATACTATTGTAAAAACAGTCCTGCGAAAGATAAAACAAACTTCACATTGATATTGGACCTTTGGTTAATATAGTAATACAGTACTCTATTTTTTTCATGTCTAAACTTATCATAATCTGGGTCTGCCAACAACAGGCTAAAATTTTCTAACATTCTGAGGAAAGAAGTTCGACTCCCAGAATGGCACAATACATAGACATGTCCTGGTACTTGTGTACACGTTTTCTTTGAGAAAAACACAAAACTTGTCTCCATGCTTTGTTAGAAAGAATGTGTTTTCTTACTTTTGTACAAGCCTCTGTTGAGAGAAAGCAACTTGTGAATTCCTATGGGCTCAACGCAAATATATATGTGGTGGTATATAGAGTATGTAACACAATCGCATTAGAGAGTTTAGTATGACCACCTTGATGAATGGGAACCACATATTTAGATTCTAGTGGCTTAGCTGATTTTGCAGTCCACAATCCAGTTCATCATTTTGACTACACAGCTAAGGAGGCGCATACCATCCATGTTGATTAATTGTCGATAGTGCGTGCTGGACACACCAATAAGACAAAATTTTAGTTGTATTCTAACAAATACATAAAGAAGATTTTCCTACCTTCTTCCGATGTCTGTCAATGCAGTGGCGGAGCTTCATCGTGATTTGACAAGGGGCTAAGTGAGTCTTAAACAGAGTTGAGGGGCTAATCTATTGTATTACATTACATTTGGCCCAAACAATGTTAAATATTATATGTATATGTAAAGAAAAAAATTGAGGGGGGGGGGCATGGCCCCCTTTTCCCCTCCCTAAGCTCCACCACTATATACTTATTTCACAACCTACCCTAAAATGGTTAATTGGGTTTGAAGTTTACCCACGATTCCACACGAATACTATTGTAAAAACAGTCCTGCGAATGATAAAACAAACTTCACATTGATATTGGACCTTTGGTGAATATAGTAATACAATACTCTATTTTTTTCATGTCTAAACTTATCATAATCTGGGTCTGCCAACAACAGGCTAAAATTTTCTAACATTCTAAGGAAAGAAGTTCGACTCCCAGAATGGCACAATACATAGACATGTCCTGGTACTTGTGTACACGTTTTCTTTGAGAAAAACACAAAACTTGTCTCCATGCTTTGTTAGAAAGAATGTGTTTTCTTACTTTTGTACAAGCCATTGTTGAGAGAAAGCAACTTGTGAATTCCCATGGGCTCAAAGCAAATATATATGTGGTGGCATATAGAGTATGTAACACAATCGCATTAGAGAGAGTCCCGGGTGAGAGCTAGAACTAGTGGTCCTAATACAATCGCACGATTCAGCTTTCACACTAGTTTTACTTACTGACCTCCGGATCAGCCACTACTTTTAGCTGTAGTGAAATCCACTTATGTAGGTAGTTGAAAATTCTGACGTATATATGAACCTGGGAGGCTGGCACGTTTGGTTACTTCTCGATTGAACTTGTTGAACGTGTCTCTAGCTAGCTCAAGAAGCATCATAATAGAGTGATTTGCAAATTGGCAAAAGAAGACCGTCCTTGGTTAAAATAGATACTAATCAATCTGCTTTTTTTAGCAAAAATGTGCAGAGTATATAAGAAGATAGGTTGTTGATCATTTGTTTTGTATGTAAAGTGGCACTAGCCATGACTTAAGTTTGTACATTCGGTTGCGACCTACAAGTAACAAGTTGATACTGTTGGGGAACGTAGTAATTTCAAAAAAATTCCTACGCACACGCAAGATCATGGTGATGCATAGCAACTAGAGGGGAGAGTGTTGTCAACGTACCCTTGTAGACCGAAAGTGGAAGCGTTAGCACAACGCGGTTGATGTAGTCGTACGCCTTCACGGCCCGACCGATCAAGCACCGAAACTACGGCACCTCCGAGTTCTAGCACACGTTCAGCTAGATGACGATCCCCGGACTCTGATCCAGCAGAATGTCGGGGAAGAGTTCCGTCAGCACGACGGCGTGGTGACGATATTGATGTTTTACCGACGCAGGGTTTCGCCTAAGCACCGCTACAGTATTATCGAGGTGGACTATGGTGGAGGGGGGCACCGCACACGGCTAAGACACGATCAACTTGATCAACTTGTCTCTAGAGGTGCCCCCCTGCCCCTGTATATAAAGGAGCAAGGGGGAGGCGGCCGGCCTAGGAGGAGGGCGTGCCAAGGGGGGAGTCCTACTCCCACCGGAAGTAGGACTCCTCCTTCCCTTGTTGGAGTAGGAGAGAAGGAAAGAGGGGGAGAGGAACAAGGAAAAGGGGGCTGCACCCCTTGTCCAATTCGGACCAGAGGGGGGGCGCGCGCCTCCTTCCTTTTGGCCTCTCTCCGCTATTCCCGTATGGCCCAATAAGGCCCATATACTCCCCGGCGAATTCCCGTAACTCTCCGGTACTCCGAAAAATACCCGAATCACTCGGAACCTTTCAGATGTCCGAATATAGTCGTCCAATATATCGATCTTTACGTCTCAACCATTTCGAGACTCCTCGTCATGTCCCCAGTCTCATCCGGGAGTCCGAACTCCTTCGGTACATAAAAACTCATAAACTCATAATATAACTGTCATCGAAACCTTAAGCGTGCGGACCCTACGGGTTCGAGAACAATGTAGACATGACCGAGACACGTCTCCGGTCAATAACCAATAGCGGAACCTGAATGCTCATATTGGCTCCCACATATTCTACGAAGATCTGTATCGGTCAAACCGCATAACAACATACGTTGTTCCCTTTGTCATCGGTATGTTACTTGCCCGATATTCGATCGACGGTATCTCAATACCTAGTTCAATATCGTTACCGGCAAGTCTCTTTACTCGTTCCATAACACATCATCCCGCAACTAACTCATTAGTTGCAATGCTTGCAAGGCTTTAAGTGATGTGCATTACCGAGAGGGCCCAGAGATACCTCTCCGACAATCGGAGTGACAAATCCTAATCTCGAAATACGCCAACCCAACAAGTACCTTCGGAGACACCTGGAGAGCACCTTTATAATCACCCAGTTATGTTGTGACGTTTGGTAGCACACAAAGTGTTCCTCCGGTAAACGGGAGTTGCATAATCTCATAGTCATAGGAACATGTATAAGTCATGAAGAAAGCAATAGCAACAAACTAAACAATCAAGTGCTAAGCTAACGGAATGGGCCAAGTCAATCACATCATTCTCCTAATGATGTGATCCCGTTAATCAAATGACAACTCATGTCTATGGTTAGGAAACATAACCATCTTTGATCAACGAGCTAGTCAAGTAGAGGCATACTAGTGACACTCTGTTTGTCTATGTATTCACACATGTATTATGTTTCCGGTTAATACAATTCTAGCATGAATAATAAACATTTATCATGATATAAGGAAATAAATAATAACTTTATTATTGCCTCTAGGGCATATTTCCTTCAGTCTCCCACTTGCACTAGAGTCAATAATCTAGTTCACATCGCCATGTGATTTAATACCAATAGTTCACATTACCATGTGATTAACACCCATAGTTCACATCGACAAGTGACCAACACCCAAAGGGTTTACTAGAGTCAATAATCTAGTTTACATCGCTATGTGATTAACACCCAAAGAGTACTAAGGTGTGATCATGTTTTGCTTGTGAGAGAAGTTTAGTCAACGTGTCTGCCACATTCAGATCCGTACGTATTTTGCAAATTTCTATGTCAACAATGCTCTGCACGGAGCTACTCTAGCTAATTGCTCCCACTTTCAATATGTATCCAGATTGAGACTTAGAGTCATCTGGATCAGTGTCAAAACTTGCATCGACGTAACCCTTTATGACGAACCTTTTGTCACCTCCATAATCAAGAAACATATCCTTATTCCACTAAGATAATTTTGACCAATGTCCAGTGATCTACTCCTAGATCACTATTGTACTCCCTTGCCAAACTCAGGGCAGGGTATGCAATAGGTCTGGTATACAACATCGCATACTTTATAGAACCTATGGCTGAGGCATAGGGAATGCCTTTCATTCTCTCTCTATCTTCTGCCGTGGTCGGGTTTTGAGTCTTACTCAACTTCACACCTTGTAACACAGGCACGAACTCCTTTTTGACTGTTCCATTTGAACTACTTCAAAATCTTATCAAGGTATGTACTCATTGAAAAACATATCAAGCGTCTTGATCTATCTCTATAGATCTTGATGCTCAATATGTAAGAAGCTTCACCGAGGTCTTTCTTTGAAGAACTCCTTTCAAACATTCCTTTATGCTTTGCAGAGTAATTCTACATTATCTCTGATCAACATATGTCATTCACATATACTTATCAGAAATGTTGTAGTGCTCCCACTCACTTTCTTGTAAATACAGGCTTCACCGCACGTCTGTATAAAACTATATGCTTTGATCAACTTATCAAAGCGTATATTCCAACTCCGAGATGCTTGCACCAGTCCATAGATGGATCGCTAGAGCTTGCATATTTTGTTAGTACCTTTAGGATTGACAAAACCTTCTGGTTGCATCATATACAACTCTTCTTTAATAAATCCATTAAGGAATGCAGTTTTGTTTATCCACTTGCGAGATTTCATAAAATGCGACAATTGCTAACATGATTCGGACAGACTTAAGCATAGATACGAGTGAGAAACTCTCATCGTAGTCAACACCTTTAACTTGTCGAAAACCTTTTTGCGACAATTCTAGCTTTGTAGATAGTGATACTACTATCAGCGTCCGTCTTCCTCTTGAAGATCCATTTAATATCAATGGCTCGCTGATCAATGGGCAAGTCAACCAAAGTCCATACTTTGTTCTCATACATGGATCTCATCTCAGATTTCATGGCCTCAAGCCATTTCGCGGAATCTGGGCTCATCATCACTTCCTCATAGTTCGTAGGCTCGTCATGGTCAAGTAATATGACCTCCAGAACAGGATTACCATACCACTCTGGTGCGGATCTCACTCTGGTTTACCTACGAGGTTCGGTAGTAACTTGATCTGAAGTTACATGATCATCATCATTAGCTTCCTCACTAATTGGTGTAGTAGTCACAGGAACAGATTTCTATGACGAACTACTTTCCAATAAGGGAGCAGGTACAGTTACCTCATCAAATTCTACTTTCCTCCCACTCACTTCTTTCGAGAGAAACTCCTTCTCTAGAAAGGATCCATTCTCAGCAACGAATATCTTGCCTTCGGATCTGTGTTAGAAGGTGTACCCAACAATTTCTTTTGGGTATCCTATGAAGACGCACTTCTCCGATTTGGGTTTGAGCTTATTAGGTTGAAACTTTTTCACATAAGCATTGCAACTTCAAACTTTAAGAAACGACAGCTTAGGTTTCTTGCCGAACCATAGTTCATACGGTGTCGTCTCAATGGATTTAGATGGTGCCCTATTTAACGTGAATGTAGTTGTCTCTAATGCATAACCCCAAAACGATAGCGGTAAATCAGTAAGAGACGTCATAGATCGCACCATATCTAATAAAGCACGGTTACGACATTCGGACACACCATTACACTGTGGTGTTCCAGGTGGCGTGAGTAGTGAAACTATTTCACATTGTTTTAACTGAAGGCCAAACTCATAACTCAAATATTTTACTTCTGCGATCATATCGTAGAAACTTTTATTTTGTTACGATGATTCTCCACTTCATTCTGAAATTCTTTGAACTTTTCAAATGTTTCAGACTTGTGCTTCATCAAGTAGATATACTCATATCTGCTCAAATCATCTGTGAAGATCAGAAAATAATGATACCTGCCGCGAGCTTCAATATTCATCGGACCACATACATCAGTATGCATGATTTCCAACAAATCTGTTGCTTGCTGCATTGTTCCGGAGAACGGAGTCTTAGTCATCTTGCCCATGAGGCATGGTTCGCAAGCATCAACTGATTCATAATCAAGTGATTCCAAAAGTCCATCAGCATGGAGTTTCTTCATGCGCTTTACACCAATATGACCTAAACGGCAGTGCCACAAATAAGTTGCGCTATCATTATTAACTTTGCATCTTTTGGTTTCAATATTATGAATATGTGTATCACTACGATCGAGATCCAACGAACCATTTTCATTGGGTGTGTAACCATATATGTAAACAGAACAACAATTTATTCTCTTACTTAAATGAATAACTGTATTGCAATAAACATGATCGAATAATATTCATGCTCAATGCAAACACCAAATAACACTTATTTAGGTTCAACACTAATCCCGAAAGTATAGGGAGTGTGCGATGATGATCATATCAATCTTGGAACCACTTCCAACACACATCGTCACTTCACCCTTAACTAGTCTCTGTTCATTCTGCAACTCCCGTTTCGAGTTACTACTCTTAGCAACTGAACCAGTATCAAATACCGGGGGGTTGCTACGAAAACTAGTAAAATACACATCAATAATCCGTATATCAAATATACCTTTGTTCATTTTGCCATCCTTCTTATCCGCCAAATACTTGGGGCAGTTCCGCTTCCAGTGACCAGTCCCTTTGTAGTAGACGCACTTAGTCTCAGGCTTAGGACCAGACTTGGACTTCTTCACTTGAGCAGCAACTTGCTTGCCGTTCTTCTTGAAGTTCCCCTTCTTCACTTTGCCCTTTTCTTGAAACTAGTGGTCTTGTCTACCATCAACACTTGATATTTTTCTTGATTTCTACCTTCGTTGATTTCAGCATTACGAAGAGCTTGGGAATCGTTTTCGTTATCCCTTGCATATCATAGTTCATCATGAAGTTCTACTAACTTGGTGATGGTGACTAGAGAATTCTGTCAATCACTATCTTATCTGGAAGATTAACTCCCACTTGATTCAAGCGATTGTAGTACCCAGACAATCTGAGCACATGCTCATTGCTTGAGCTATTCTCCTCCATCTTTTAGCTATAGAACTTGTTGGAGACTTCATATCTCTCAACTCGCGTATTTGCTTGAAATATTAACTTCAACTCCTGGAACATCTCATATGGTCCATGACGTTCAAAACGTCTTTGAAGTCCCGATTCTAAGCCGTTTAAGCATGGTGCACTAAACTATCAAGTAGTCATCATATTGAGCTAGCCAAACGTTCATAACGTCCGCATCTGCTCCTGCAATAGGTCTGTCACCTAGCGGTGCATTAAGGACATAATTCTTCTGTGCAGCAATGAGGATAATCCTCATATCACGGATCCAATCCGCATCATTGCTACTAACATTTTTCAACATAATTTTTCTCTAGGAACACAATAAACTGGGAGCAATATCGCGAGCTATTGATCTACAACATAGATATGCTAATACTACCAGGATTAAGTTCATGATAAATTAAAGTTCAATTAATCATATTACTTAAGAACTCCCACTTAGAAAGATATCCCTCTAATTTTCTAAGTGATCACGTGATCCAAATCAACTAAACCATAACCGATCATCACGTGAAATGGAGTAGCTTACAATGGTGAACATCAATATGTTGATCATATCTACTATATGATTCACGCTCGACCTTTCGGTCTCAGTGTTCCGAGGCCATATCTGCATATGCTAGGCTCGTCAAGTTTAACCTAAGTATTCTGCGTGTGCAAAACTGGCTTGCACCCGTTGTAGATGGACGTATAGCTTATCACACCCGATCATCACGTGGTGTCTGGGCACGACGAACTTTGGCAACGGTGCATACTCAGGGAGAACACTTTTATCTTGAAATTTAGTGAGAGATCATCTTATAATGCTACCGTCAATCAAAGCAAGATAAGATGCATAAAAGATAAACATCGCATGCAATCAATATAAGTGATATGATATGGCCATCATCATCTTGTGCTTGTGATCTCCATCTCCGAAGCACCGTCATGATCACCATCGTCACCGGCGCGACACCTTGATCACCATCGTAGCATCGTTGTCGTCTCGCCAATCTTATGCTTCCACGACTATCGCTACCGCTTAGTGATAAAGTAAAGCATTACAGCGCAATTGCATTTCATACAATAAAGCGACAACCATATGGCTCCTGCCAGTTGCTGATAACTCGGTTACAAAACATGATCATCTCATACAATAAAATTTACCATCATGTCTTGACCATATCACATCATAACATGCCCTGCAAAAACAAGTTAGACGTCATCTACTTTGTTGTTGCAAGTTTTACGTGGCTGCTACGGGCTTTAGCAAGAACCGTTCTTACCTACGCATCAAAACCACAACGATAGTTTGTCAAGTTGGTCATGTTTTAACCATCGCAAGGACCGGGCGTAGCCACACTTGGTTTAACTAAAGTTGGAGAAACTGACACCCGCCAGCCACCTGTGTGCAAAGCACGTCGGTAGAATCAGTCTCGCGTAAGCGTACGCGTAATGTCGGTCCGGGCCGCTTCATCCAACAATACCGCCGAACCAAAGTAAGACATGCTTGTAAGCAGTATGACTTATATCGCCCACAACTCACTTGTGTTCTACTCGTGCACAACATCAACACATAAAATCTAGGCTCGGATGCCACTGTTGGGGAACGTAGTAATTTCAAAAAAATTCCTACGCACACGCAAGATCATGGTGATGCATAGCAACGAGAGGGGAGAGTGTTGTCTGCGTACCCTCCTAGACCGAAAGCGGAAGCGTTAGCACAACGCGGTTGATGTAGTCGTACGTCTTCACGGCCCGACCAATCAAGCACCGAAACTACGGCACCTCCGAGTTCTAGCACACGTTCAGCTCGATGACGATCCCCGGACTCCGATCCAGCAGAATGTCGGGGAAGAGTTCCGTCAGCACGACGGCGTGGTGACGATATTGATGTTCTACCGATGCAGGGTTTCGCCTAAGCACCGCTACAGTATTATCGAGGTGGACTATGGTGGAGGGGGCATCGCACACGGCTAAGACACGATCAACTTGATCAACTTGTCTCTAGAGGTGCCCCATGCCCCTGTATATAAAGGAGCAAGGGGGGAGGCGGCCGGCCTAGGAGGAGGGCGTGCCAAGGGGGGAGTCCTACTCCCACCGGAAGTAGGACTCCTCCTTCCCTTGTTGGAGTAGGAGAGAAGGAAAGAGGGGGAGAGGAACAAGGAAAAGGGGGCTGAACCCCTTGTCCAATTCGTACCAGAGGGGGGGCGCGCGCCTCTTTCCTTTTGGCCTCTCTCCGCTATTCCCGTATGGCCCAATAAGGCCCATATACTCCCCGGCGAATTCCCGTAACTCTCCGGTACTTCGAAAAATACCCGAATCACTCGGAACCTTTCCGATGTCCGAATATAGTCGTCCAATATATCAATCTTTACGTCTCAACCATTTCGAGACTCCTCGTCATGTCCCCGATCTCATCCGGGACTCCAAACTCCTTCGGTACATCAAAACTCATAAACTCATAATATAACTATCATCGAAACCTTAAGCGTGCGGACCCTACGGGTTCGAGAATAATGTAGACATGACCGAGACACGTCGCCGGTCAATAACCAATAGCAGAACCTGGATGCTCATATTGGCTCCCACATATTCTACGAAGATCTTTATCGGTCAAAGTGCATAACAACATACGGTGTTCCCTTTGTCATCGGTATGTTACTTGCTCGAGATTCGATCGTCGGTATCTCAATACCTAGTTCAATCTCGTTACCAGCAAGTCTCTTTACTCGTTCCATAACACACCATCCCGCAACTAACTCATTAGTTGCAATGCTTGCAAGGCTTTAAGTGATGTGCATTACCGAGAGGGCCCAGAGATACCTCTCCGACAATCGGAGTGACAAATCCTAATCTCGAAATACGCCAACCCAACAAGTACCTTCGGAGACACCTGGAGAGCACCTTTATAATCATCCAGTTACGTTCTGATGTTTCGTAGCACACAAAGTGTTCCTTCGGTAAACGGGAGTTGCATAATCTCATAGTCATAGGAACATATATAAGTCATGAAGAAAGCAATAGCAACAAACTAAATGATCAAGTGCTAAGCTAACGGAATGGGTCAAGTCAATCACATCATTCTCCTAATGATGTGACCCCGTTAATCAAATGACAACTCATGTCTATGGTTAGGAAACATAACCATCTTTGATCAACGAGCTAGCAAGTAGAGGCATACTAGTGGCACTCTGTTTGTCTATGTATTCACACATGTATTATGTTTCCGGTTAATACAATTCTAGCATGAATAATAAACATTTATCATGATATAAGGAAATAAATAATAACTTTATTATTGCCTCTAGGGCATATTTCCTTCAGATACATGTTTATGTCTATTCTTCCTAGAGTGTTGGATAATAGTGATTAGCAAAAAATTAGAACTACTAATTACAAACTTGGCAATAGGGTAGTAGTAAGTATCACCTATATTTCTAACTTTCCCAACCACTAATACTAAGGAAGAAGATGTGTGGCCCATCACCAAAAATTCGCAGGAGCGCTCGTCCTCGCATGCTCACGGTATCGCCGTGCGTTCGTTCGGCTCGGGATGCGGGGCGTGCGAGGTATTAGTTGGGGTGGTTGAGGGGTTTTTTGTTTTGTGCACGTGACGGCCTGAGACGCCATGGGAGCGATTGTTGGTGTTAGACGGCAAAGCGGTTATGACGAGTTTTCTACGCCCCGTTTGCTCCGATTAAGTACGGGATGGCACGTAACGTGTTATGCGTTTGGTAGTGGGATGGACGGGCCGCGCGTTTACCAGTAACTGGATACGTACGACGTCGGTCGCAGCGTGACATTTGTGCTATGCTTTTTTAGGGCAAAGCAAAGCTTTACAACTTAACGGTGCACGAGCAAGTCACCCGAAACACAAACAGCCTCTGCGGGTGGTACAATATGTATGATGTGGGAATTACGTGTTGTATTCCTCAGGTGCAAACACACATATATATGATGTACACGAGTAGGCCACGACCTCAACTATACAAGGCAACTAGAAGGTGGGCCCAATACACAAATATGCACAACACATACTCAACACCCCCCCCCCCCCCCCCCGTAGTCGAAGCGGCACCGCGGCTGACGCAAAGACTGGACCAGAACTCCTCAAATGACGCCGTAGGCAAGCCCTTGGTCATGATATCTGCAAATTCTTGGGAAGTAGGGACATGTAAAACATGAATATGGCCAAGGGCCACCTGTTCCCGAACAAAATGAATATCCAACTCAATATGCTTGGTCCGTTGATAATGCACCGGGTTAGCAGAGAGGTAGACCGCCGAGATGTTGTCACAGTAGACCACCGTGGCACGATCAATAGGGCAAGAGAGCTCCTGAAGCAGCTGGCGAAGCCACGAACACTCGGCGACGGCGTTGGCCACTGCACGATACTCAGCCTCAGCACTGGAACGAGAGACCGTAGGCTGCCGCTTGGACGACCACGAGATGAGTGAGGGTCCAAGGTAGACACAATAGCCGAAGGTGGAGCGACGAGTGTCAAGGAAGCCCGCGCAGTCTACATCGGAGTAGGCGGTGAGGGCGGTGTCGGCGGAGGCGTGAAGCGTGACCCCAAGATCCATAGTGCCACAGACATAGCAGAGAATCCGCTTGACAGCAGCCAAGTGAACGTCACGAGGAGCGTGCATATGAAGACACACCTGCTGCACGGCATACTGGATCTCCGGTCAAGTCAGAGTGAGGTACTGAAGAGCACCAACAATAGACCGATAGAAGCAGCATCTGAAGCAGGAGAACCATCCGTGGCAGAAAGCTTGGCCTTCGTATCAACAGGCGTAGCAGCGGGCTTGCAGTTAAGCATGCCAGCGCGCTCCAGGAGCTCATGAGCGTACTTCCATTGATGAAGGAAGAAGCCATCCGGACGGCGCACCACCTCGACACCGAGAAAGTAGTGCAAAGGACCCAAGTCCTTGATGGCGAACTCAACACGAAGACGAGCCATGAGCTGACTGAGGAGACCAGCCGTACATGCCGTTAGGATGATGTCGTCGACATAGAGCAGCAAGTAGGCCGTGTCAGAGCCCTGATGATAGACGGAGAGTGAGGCGTCCGAGCGGGTGGAGCGGAACCCAAGCTGGTGGAGAAACGCCGCGATGCGCTGGTACCAAGCGCGCAGAGCCTGCTTGAGTCCGTACAAGGACCGCGAAAGCAGGCACACGTGGTCGGGAAGCGCCGGGTCAACAAACCCGGTGGGCTGCTGGCAGAAGACCTGCTCCTCGAGGTGACCATGGAGGAAGGCGTTGGAGACGTCCATCTGGTGCACCGGCCAAGTACGGGAGACCGCAAGGTGGAGAACCATGCGTATCGTGTCGGGCTTGACGACCGGAGCGAAGGTGTCGGTGAAGTCGATGCCAGCACGCTGTCAAAAGCCACGAACGACCCAGCGCGCTTTGTAGTGATCAAGGATACCATCGGGACGGAGCTTGTGTTTGAAGACCCACTTCCCGGTAATCACGTTGGTGTGCCGGGGACGGGGAACAAGCTGCCATGTCCGGTTGCACAACAGGGCGTCAAACTCCTCTTGCATCGCAGCCATCCAGAGCAGGTCACGAAGAGCGGCTCGAACGGAGGACGGCAACGGCGACGGCTCAGAGGTGGACGCCGCATGGACGTAGTCATCCGAGGCGTAGCGCGAGCTCGGGCGAAAAATACGTGTACGGGCGCGGGTGACCGGACTGGCCACAGGCGCCGGGAGGGCCGTGGGCACCGAGAGGGCCGGGGGCGCCACGGAGGCCGTGGGCCTCGGGGGCGCCGCGGGGGCCGTGGGCGTCGGGGGCGCCGCGGGGGCCACGGGCGCCAACGTTGGGGGTGCCGGGGGCGCCAGCGCCGCGGCCGTAGGAGGCGCTGCATGCGGGGGGCGCGCCTCAAAGCTAGGGGGCGGGCCAAGAGAGGCGCACGAGCGCCCTGGGAGAGGCGTCGAGGAGCCCGCATCATCAGTGGCGGGAGGAACAGCCGGGGGTACCTGGTGAAACGGAAACACATGCTCATCAAAGTAAACGTGCCGGGAAGTGAACACACGGTGGGAGACAGGATCGTAGCACCGATATCCCTTGGAGTTGGAGGGGTAGCCGATGAATATGCAAGCGACAGATCGAGGTGCAAGCTTGTGAGAAGCAGTGTCGGCAGTGCTGGGATAGCAAAGGCACCCAAAAATACGCAAGTCGTCATAAGACGGGGGCGTACCAAAGAGAAGATGGTGAGGTGCATAGTTCCACTGTGGGCGGCAGGGTCTAATGTTAAGAAGAAGTGATGCAGTGGCGAGTGCGTCCGGCCAGAAATGAGGCGGCACGTTGGCATGAAACAGGAGTGTGCGAACGCAGTCATTCAGAGTGCGAAGGACGCGTTCGGCTTGACCGTTCTGCTGTGAAGTGTACGGGCATGTGAGGTGGAAAACTGTGCCGTGATGCGACAAAAAGGTGCGGAAAGCGAGGTTGTCGAACTCTTTTCCATTGTCCGTCTGAAGCGCAAGGATGGAAAGCCCAAACTGCGTGCGCACATAGGAGTAAAAGGCCGTCAAGGTAGAGAGTGCATCCGACTTCCTATGCAAAGGAAAAGTCCACACATAATGAGAATAGTCATCAAGAATGACCAGATAATATAAATAGCCCGAGTTACTGGGAACCGGAGAAGTCCACACATCGCTATGAATCAACTGAAAAGGAAAAGAAGCAATGGTGGTGGAATTAGTAAACGGCAGGCGAACATGTTTGCTGACTTGACAGGCATGACAAGTGTGATCCTCGATCTTATTGCAACTGAAACTGAAACTCCTAAGAATATGACGGAGTGTGACGGGGTTGGGATGACCCAAGCGAGCGTGCCTGAGATCGACGCTAGCGGAGAGAGCAACCGGTGTGGTGGTGATGGATGAAGGCGAGTGCACCGGATAGAGCTCGCCGGGGCTGTCACATCGGTGAAGTACCATCCTGGTTCGAGCATCTTTGACACAAAAACCAAGCTCGTCAAATTCAACGGTAACAGGATTTTCACGAGTGAAACAACGAACGGAAATGAGATTCTTAATAAGATGAGGTGACACAAGTATGTTAGACAAAGATAATGGAGTAGAAGTAGAAGGAAAAGAAGTGTGCCCAACATGTGTGATAGAAAGTGTGGAACCGTCGCCGACAATGATGCGACGGTCGATGGAGACAGGAGTGAAGGAGGCAAGGTTACCAGGATGAGCAAACATGTGAGCGATAGCACCGGTGTCCATGTACCAATCACCACCTCCAGTATAGTTGTTCAGCATAGGAGCAGTATGCCCGGTGAGGAGCACCGGGTACCAGGGTGCCGGCGGCAGGGCCGGCGAGGGGGACGGAGACGCCATGGGGAAGCCGTAGTCGCCGCTCAACGGCGGCGGTGGGTACGCTCCATACAGCCCCGGCTGCAACTGCGGTGCCGTGTAGGCCGGATGGCCTGCCGGAAAAACCTGCGGGCCCACTGACAGATGCTGTAGGTGCTGGGCGCCGTCTGACTGCTGCCCAGTGGGCGAGTGCTGACTCGCTGACGACCCCCACCAGTACCCGGGAGACTCGTACGCGAGCGGTGACCCGTACGTGGATGCGGGCGGAGTCCCGTATGCCCCGTACGTAGTATACCCGTACATGGGAACGAGCGTGTCGTAGGTGGCGGCCGCCCCGTATGGTGGCGGGCCTGCGTCGTAGGGCGTCGGTGGCGGGGCGGCAGAGACGGCGGCGGACGGGCCTGGTGACGTCATTGCTGGTCCGACGACGGCGATCGGCGCGGTTGGGCGGCAGCAGCAGGAGGCTTCGGTTGGAGGCAGTAGCGACGCGCGGCTGGTGGGCGGCTCGAGGGAGCCGCGGGCGCTGACGGGCTCGGATGAACAGGTGCAGCGGCGGCTAGCGTGCAATGCGGTCTCGGCGTGAGGCCAATGGGATGCGTATGGACTACAGGATGCAAGCACGAAACTGTAACCTTGCTACTGGACGCATGCAAGCACGCGAGTGCAGACTATAGCATGCAACCATGCATCAACAAAGCCATGCATGGGCGATCGGGACAGCGATGGCTAGCGTGCAGCGTTAGCAAAGCGAGGAAAGCGCGGGCGGGTGAGCGGCTAGGCAGCGCGCGCAGGGAGAGGAGGAGCGGCGGCCGGCGCGGGAGACGCGCTAGCGGCGGCGGCGGCGGTGCGGAGGAGGCGCACGCGGCGGCGAAAGGCTAGGGTTAGAACCCGGAAACTGATACCATGTATGATGTGGGAGTTACGTGTTGTATTCCTCAGATGCAAACACACGTATATATGATATACATAAGTAGGCCACGACCTCAACTATACAAGGCAACTAGACGGTGGGCTCAATACACAAATATGCACAACACATATACTCAACACAATAGAGTTCCAACTGGTGCTGTCATTCGGTAAACATAAACGACCAAATTTAGCTAGTTCATGCGCTACAGTATTAGCACTGTGTCGACAGACGCTAATAGAGTGTTGGGAGAACCGCATTTTCAGCTGGAATTTAGTGTCTTCGATGATGGCCGCATAAAGAGACGAATCCACCTTGGTACAGTCGAGTGCTTCAGATAGGAGTTTCGAAACATTTACAATCATGATGCAAGATGGTGTATATCCCGTTGCAATGCATGGCATATGTCGTGGAATTGTCACGGCAGATGTCCTCTTGCAAGGACTTAGTCGTGGAGCCATTGCAACTAGGAAGCTTAAAGGGGTTAATTGGGACAAAGGACATGAGAGGTTTATACTAGTTCAGCCCCTTACGGTGAAGGAAGGCCTACGTCTAGTTGGGTTGGAATTGCTTGAGGTTTCGATGACCAGGGAGCGAGATACGCTATGCCTGGCTCTCGATCAGCTGTTTTCTGCCCTAAGCCGCCGGCGGGTCGTCCCCTTATATACACGGGTTGACGCCCTGCGGCCTACAGAGTCCCGGCCGGCTCATAGACAGTCTCCGGCTCGGTGACTAGTTAATTCTACCTTATGATACAAGTCATGCCATCATGGCGGTTTACCACTGTGGGCCTTAAGTCGCCGGTGGGCTTTAGACCCTTTATTGAACCGCCATCTTCATGCTTGATCTTGGGCTTCTTCTGATGAGTCCTTATTTGCGTAACCCGGCCCCTCCTGGGCGGCTTACACAAATAGTTATATCCCCAACATTAGGCCCCAGATTGATTTGAACCGGTTCATGTCAATCTTTAAAATACCTTAAGAAACAAGCCTTCAGTCTTCTTGTCTGCGCAAAGGTTTTAACCCGCCATGACGTCATCTTCTGGATCCGCGTTAACCCGTCGTGACATCATCTTCAATTAAATTCATATTTTACTCCATCATATCTTCCAACGGATCTTTGCCTTTATTGACCATTCCGAAAAACGAGGCGTCGGGGTCGCTGGATAATGATGTTCGATCCTCTCGTTTCTCGCGCCGTCTCAGTCGGCCCTTCCTTATAAATAGGTGCGACCTAGGTCTTTCCCATTCTCCTTCCTCGGTCGTCTTCCTCCTCGCACTGTTTCTCTGCCGCTCGAGCTCTGCCGCCGCCGCCGCAGATTTCCTCGTCTTCTCCAACTCAGGCCGCTGCATCAACCTGACTTGACCAGAGAAACGCGACGGAACCCTGCAACACCTCTGCATCCGTAATTCATTTTCCTTCCCTGCTTTTAGATCTGCATTGCGGCCTCCCGAGTTCGTCGGTGTTCATCGCCGCCCATTGCAAACCCTTGATAGTTTTCCTCTTCAGTGCTCCTTTTTGATCTTTAGACAATTAGAACTACTGCGGTGGCTGTTCCGCACCCATCTCGAATAGAAATAGATCTCATTTCCCTTGTTTAAAGGCCTCTTTCGAGTGTATGAACTTCTCTGTACTGGTTTTAGGTCTAGAAATTTTTCTTTTCAGAATGATCGTTTGATCCAAAATAATAGCTGCAACTTGTGAAACCTGTTTGTTCCATACTTAGCCAAAAAACGGCATCTGTCGACTCTGTTTCAGCCATAGTAGTTCATGTGACCGGTTTAAGATAATACTGACTGTCAGCACTGCCTGCTTTTGGAGACTTAAGACAATTTTCATCATCTTTAATACTTGCAGCTATTTAAACATTATCACACAACCACCTGTATGTCATTAGGCCCCTACTTAAGCCGCCATCTCAGACAACCCAATAATACTTATTCTCCGGGTTATAATAAACCGGAAAATTTCCTTTATCTTGTTGTAGGCTTCAATTTACTCAATGGCACCCAAAGCTGTTAAACCTCCGATTACCTGCAACTGGGTCACATCCATTGTTACGGAGACCAAACTGTCAGAGTTTGTGAAGTCCGGCCATCTGCCCAAGAAGGACGTCATGTCTTATCGTGCTCCTGACCCATCTGAAGAGAAACCTCAACCCAAGGAATGGGAGGTGATCATTTTTACCGATCACATGAGCCGGGGATTTGCTCCTCCCGTTTCAAAATTCTTTAGAGACGTTTTGCACTTCTTTGACTTAAGACCTCAAGACATCGGGCCCAACTCCGTGTCAAATATCTGCAACTTTCAAGTTTTCTGTGAGGTTTACCTTGGAGAAGAACCCAGCCTACTCTTGTTCAGGGAATTGTTCTATTTGAACCAGCAGAATGAACGGGCCAACGGGCCCAGTCTGGAGCTTGGTGGCATATCAATTCAAAGGCGGAGAGACTGCCTGTTCCCTTATGCTGAATTGCCGAGTCATCCAAAGGACTGGAACCAGACATGGTTCTACTGCCAAGATACTTCGCCGGCTGGCAAAAATCCACTGCCCGGCTTCCGCGCATTGTGCCTTGAACCTACTCACCCGCTGCCGGATAAGTTGACAGCTATTGAACGCCTGCCACTCACCCCCAAAATCAAGAGGATTAAAGCTCTTCTAGGGAACGGCTTAGATGGCATTGACTTGGTCCGAGTCTGGATTGCTTGAAGAATAATTCCGTTAAGCCGCCGCCCCGGCTTAATGTGTAATTATTCAGGCGAGAAGAATGACCCTCAACGTCATAACCCTGACGACTTACCAGATGACGTAGTGGAAGCTACAACTCAGTCCTTGTTGAAAGAGGGCACAGTGAATAGTAATGCCTTCGGCTTACTACCTTTTTGCCAGAAGAACCCGGCCCCTGCAGTAAGTTTCCAGCCATCGGGTTATATTTTATCATGTTAGGTTGTATTCTTACGCACAACCAGCTATAACCTTTTACAGGCAAATGATAGCTTCTGGAACACGCAATATGATCATGAGGCGGCCAAGAAAGCCAGGGCGGCCAAGAGAGCTGAAAAGAAAACCACCAAGCCCACCACCTCAAGGAAAAGGAAGCCAAGCGCCTCTGAGCTGTTTCAGCTTGATGATACTGATGATAATGAGGAAGAGGTAACCTTTGAAATTCCCTTGCTCCTTTATTTCTACCTTACTGATGCTAACCTTCTTTCAGGAAGACACGGGCAACAGCCAACCCGTCGAGGAAGAGGTAATTGTAATCTCCTCCGACTCCGAGCTTCAGCCGCGTCAGAAAATTCGAAGAGTAACCTGGAAAGTAAGATTTTCACATCCTTTGGCTTACCAAGATCCTGACTTTCTTTTGAAGCGACAGAATTATGAGAGCCGGAGGCAGACCCGGACCAGCAAAGACGCGGAACTCTCCTCCGGCTTACCTGATGTGTCCAGGAAACGCCAGACTGAGGTTATCTCCGATTTACACCTTCTTTTTCCTTTGGCAGGCTTCATTTGTTAGCCTCTCAATTATTCCGACTCCAACTATCAGGATATTTCACCTTCCTCCGGTCAGTCTATGCAGTCCAACATGCCAGCCTTCAAAACTGCTCCCGGGTAATATAAACTTGTTGTACCTTATGCTTTATTTTACTCATATTTGCTGTATTTAACTTGCCTACCTTTTTCACAGTGTGCAAGTAAAGCCCAGCAAAAGGGCAAAAAAGAATAAGCCGCCCCAAGAGCCGGTTGTGACTGAACTAGAGTTGGGCACAGCTACTCCTGATGCCTCTGCTCACGAGCCGCCGCCACAACCGTCTCATGATGTTCCTATATCTTCCTCTGACCCGCCTACTGAACAAACCCTCAACGATTATGGTAACCCGGAGGCTCCTAGCCCCGCCAAGGCAAACGATCAGGAAGTTGAAATTCTCAAGACTCAGTTTGTTGAGCCGGCACAGCCGTCTGCACTTGCCAAGTGTTCTAAAAAGGAATTGGTGGAACGCCGGAAGGCCAAGCTGGATGTCGCTGACTATACTCATTTGAGTATTGGAGAGATTGTCTCCGGCTATATCAATCAAGTACAAAGCAGCCGTGACCTGGAAATTGACATGGTGAAGCAGATACAGCAAAAATCTGAGGTATGACTTATGCTAGCTTACTTTCAATCACCCTTACTGTACCAGCCCCCAAGTCTATTGCTTATGAATAAATATGCTGTAGACTTAGAAAAATTGTTAGAGCTACTTACCCGGCTTAAAGAAAAAATAATTGAACCGGATGTAACACAATCCTTTAACTTGCGATATACATTAGCCCCCAAGTGCCAAAAATCTTTGCTTGCAAGGTATTTGGGACTTAATATTCAGGACCGGCTTAATAATTTAGAAAGCTTCGGTATATATTAGCCCCCAAGTGTCAAGTATCTTTGCTTGCAAAGTGCTTGGGACTTAATAGTACTTACCGTAACTTTTACTACTATCTGGTGCAATGCAGGCCACCATAAGTAAATTTGAATCGGAGATTGCTGATTTGAAGAATTGCCTGGCAACCCAGGAAAGTGAAATTGAAAAGGCCAACTCCAAATTTGAATTCAGCGTCTCTGAACAAGAGAAGTTGAAGCAAAATTTTCAATCAGAGAAGAAAACTTGGGCTGATGAAAAGGCCGCACTGGTGACCCGGGCCGAGACAGCAGAGGCATCGCTTGCGGAAGCAACGGCCGAACTGTCCGACTTAAAGCGCCGGATATCTCGAATGGTTTCAGCAATCTTCGATGAGTGACTTATCCAAACCTTAAACACTGCAAAACTCCTTGAATGACCATTTCAGTTGTCTCCTCTGACTCACTTTACGTTTAATAACGCAGGCCCCAGGAGCACAAATCTTAAGCAGAACATGGTGATCAAGCTGAAGGCGGTTTATACTCTGGTGGAACAACTCTACACCGGGTCACAACGTGCTCTGGCCGTTGTGGCTTTATCAAACGATGTTCCTTATCTCCTGCAAGATGTGCTGAAGCAGCTTGCTATGCTACCTCAGCGAATCCAAGAGTTAAGACGAGCATCTGCAAGAGCTGGAGTTATCGCCGCATTGAGCCGGGCCAAGGCGTGGCTTCCAGAACTAGACCCCGCTGACATTGCTCTTGGGTATCCAAGTTTAAAGGAACATGGCACCGTGTTTAATGATAAGGATTTCACCGCCTGTGTGAAGGATATACGTCCGGTGGCTACTCTTATTGGGAACGATACTGACCTCACCAAGTGTCAGCCGGGTTATGACAAGGAGAACCGGAGAATCCCCATGCCGCATTACGACGATGTCAGCTTGATCCCTCCAACCCGTAAGCACACCTTTGCTCCTGAAGTCGACCCAACCGGTTTAATAGATGATGAAGCTGAGTTTGAAGCCTTGAGTGGCATTGACTGGGCCTCATCATCCTTCCAGGACAAAGCAGCCGGTGGAGAGACGGAGAAGGATAACCCGGGGGCTTCAAGTCAACCCCAAGAGTAGCTTGTCAGGCACCACCTGCTTATGTCATCGTAGAAAACAATGCATCATTCAGACTCGGGGAGTCTTATAACAAAGTAAAAGATACCTTGAGTTTTGCTATGCCTTTGCGCATGCTTATGGCCCTTAATACTTGCATAAGCCGCCGCCATTATTCTCTTTGTAGTTTGTATGAATCTGTTATGTCCTTTGCAAAAATACCTTGCATTGCCCTGTAGTGCTCACAGTTGTTTTTTCCGGCTTATATAAACCAACCCCTGAGGGTAAACTTAACTCCTGAAAATTGGCACATATAAGTTCACCGGGTTCTTAACAACCTGATGTAACTAACATTAATTCTAGAAGATTATAATGTATTCCATTGTATCTTCAAGAGGGTCACAAGATACCTAATGTTGGCACTTGTAAAATATGATGAAAAAAATTCAAGGTTTCTTATTCGAATACGATCAGTGACCCATTCCAAAGGGGTTGAGCTAAGATTCGGATACGATCTATTAGCCCCCAGTGGCTATGGCGATGCCAATCAAGTGGGTATCGACAGCTATGTTCTCTTTGGTTCGAATACGACCTATGTTTGAACAGGAAGCCCCCAAGTGACCATAAGAGTTGTTTAATGACGCTGATTCGAATACGATCCACATCAGACCCAAAAGGAGTTAAGCTATGATTCAGATATGATCAAGAAGCCCCCAAGTGGGTTTGGCAGTATGCCGATCAAGCGGGTATCGACAGCTATGTTCTCTTTGGTTAGAATACGACCTATGTTTGAACAGGAAGCCCCCAAGTGATCACCGGCTAGATTCAGATATGATCATAAGCCAGACCAAAGGAAAGACGGATTCAGATATGATCCGCTTCTCCTTGGTTATCTCCACCACCTGTCAAGGAAAAACACATAAACCTTTTTTGGGAGTGGAAAAAAGGACAGAGGTCCTGCTTTATTGCTTTATATAATATACATAGTATAAGTATATACACATTAGAGCTGACGGCTCAAGTATAATAAGGCCGAAGATGAGCAATATTCCACGGCTGACAGGTCTCCTCCTCCGACTTACGTGAGCCTTTGTGCTCTCGAACGTCGATAAGGTAGTATGATCCATTGTTCAGATTCTTGCTGACCACAAAGGGTCCTTCCCAAGGAGGGGATAGCTTGTGCATGTTAGATTGATCCTGGATGAGTCGGAGCACTAAGTCGCCTTCCTGAAAGGTTCTGGACTTAACCCGGTGGATGTGGTAGCGACGCAGGTCTTGCTGGTAAATCGCCGAGCGGGCTATTGCCAAGTCTCGCTCTTCATCCAATAGGTCAAGTGCATCTTGCCGAGCTTTTTCATTGTCTTCCTCAACATAAGCCGCCACACGGGGTGAATCGTGACGGATGTCACTTGGCAGGACCGCCTCTGCTCCATACACCATAAAGAAAGGCGTGTAACCCGTAGATCTGTTAGGGGTAGTATTGATGCTCCAGAGTACAGAAGGTAACTCCTCCACCCAACAACCCGGCGTCCGCTGTAAAGGGACCAAGAGCCGGGGCTTGATACCCTTCAAGATTTCTTGATTGGCTCGTTCTGCTTGGCCATTTGATTGAGGGTGAGCTACAGCTGAAACGTCAAGCCGGATATGCTCTCGTTGACAGAAATCTTCCATGGCTCCTTTGGAAAGGTTAGTACCATTATCAGTTATGATGCTGTGTGGAAAACCAAAGCGAAAAATCACCTTTTTCATAAACTGGACTGTTGTGGCTGCATCACACTTACTAACTGGCTCCGCCTCCACCCACTTTGTGAACTTGTCAACTGCCACCAAGAGGTGAGTCTTTTTATCCTTAGATCTCTTGAAAGGCCCGACCATATCAAGCCCCCAGACTGCAAACGGCCAGGTAATTGGAATCATCCTTAACTCTTGAGCCGGCACATGGGCTCGTCGTGAGAATTTCTGACATCCGTCACATTTACTGACCAGGTCTTCCGCATCAGCATGAGCCGTCAGCCAATAGAACCCATGACGGAAGGCTTTGGCCACAAGAGATTTTGAGCCGGCGTGATGACCACAATCACCTTCATGAATTTCACGAAGGATCTCCTGACCCTCTGCAGGTGACACGCAATGTTGAATCACTCCAGTGACGTTGTAATGATGTAACTCGCCATTGACCATTGTCATGGACTTGGACCGCCGGACGATTTGTCTTGCCAAGGTATCGTCCTCTGGCAACTCTCCCCGGGTCATGTAAGCCAAATAAGGCACTGTCCAATCCGGGGTAACGTGGAGAGCCACCACCAGCTGTGCCTCCGGGTCTGGTATTGCCAGATCTTCTTCTATAGGTAACTTAACAGAAGGATTATGCAAAACATCAAGAAAGGTGTTAGGCGGCACCGGCTTACGCTGAGACCCCAGCCGGCTTAAGGCATCCGCCGCCTCATTCTTCCTTCGATCAATGTGTTCCACTACGTAACCCTTGAAATATCCAGTCACAGCATCGACTTCACGACGGTAAGCCACCATGAGGGGATCTTTAGAGTCCCACTTGCCTGACACCTGTTGAGCCACAAGGTCTGAGTCTCCTAAGCATCTTACCCGGCTCAAGTTCATCTCTTTGGCCATCCGGAGACCATGGAGCAGGGCCTCATACTCAGCTGCATTGTTAGTGCAAGGAAACATAAGCCGGAGCACATAACAAAATTTGTCACCCCGAGGGGAAGTTAATACAACTCCAGCCCCCGAGCCTTCCAATTGTCTGGACCCATCAAAGTGAATAATCCAATAAGTATTATCGGGCTTCTCCTCAGGTGCCTGTATCTCTGTCCAGTCGTTGATGAAATCCACCAAAGCTTGGGACTTAATGGCAGTGCACGGCGCGTACTTCAGACCATGAGGCCCGAGCTCGATGGCCCATTTGGCGACTCGTCCTGTAGCCTCTCTGTTCTGAATAATGTCTCCCAAGGGGGCAGAACTTACCATAGTGATAGGGTGACCTTGGAAGTATTGCTTCAGCTTCCGGCTTGCCATGAACACCCCGTAAAAAAGTTTCTGCCAATGAGGATATCTTTGCTTTGACTCGATGAGTACCTCACTGACATAATAAACCGGCCGTTGAACCGGGTGTTCCTTACCAGCCTCCTTGCGCTCTACCACAATCGCCACACTGACGGCTCGTGAATTGGCAGCCACATATAACAGCAAAGGCTCTTTGTCAATGGGAGCCACAAGAACCGACAGTTCAGATAACTGCCTCTTCAAATCCTCAAAAGCAGCATTAGCGGCATCACTCCAGACAAAGGTGTCTGCCTTCTTCATTAATTGGTACAGTGGTAGGGCCTTCTCACCTAACCGGCTTATGAACCGGCTCAAAGCGGCAACACGACCCGCCAATCGCTGAACATCATTAATACATGCCGGTTTAGCCAAAGAAGTGATTGCCTTAATCTTTTCCGAATTAGCCTCGATGCCCCTGTTTGAGACCAAGAATCCCAAAAGCTTGCCTGCAGACACACCAAATACACACTTCTCCGGGTTAAGCATCATTTTGTAAACCCGGAGATTGTCAAAGGTTTCTCTGAGATCAGATATCAAGGTTTCCGCCTCTCTGGATTTCACTACTATGTCATCCACATAAGCATGAACATTGCGCCCAATCTGATCGTGAAGAAAATTCTGTACACATCGTTGATAAGTCGCCTGGGCACTCTTGAGCCCAAACGGCATAGACACATAGCAAAAGGCTCCGAACGGGGTGATGAAAGTCGTTTTCTCCTGGTCCTAACTGCCATCTTGATCTGATGATAGCCAGAATAAGCATCCAAAAAACTCAAACGCGCACAACCTGTCGTAGCATCAATGATTTGATCAATACGGGGGAGAGCAAAAGGATCAGCCGGACAAGCCTTATTTAGGTCCGTGTAATCCACACACATCTGCCAGGTGCCATTTTTCTTGAGTATGAGCACCGGGTTAGCCAACCATTCTGGGTGAAAAACTTCAACAATAAACCCAGCCGCCAAGAGCCGGGCGACCTCTTCTCCTATAGCTTTTCGTCGCTCTTCATTGAATCGCCGCAGAAATTGCCTGGCCGGCTTATACTTCGGATCAATATTAAGAGTGTGCTCAGCGAGTTCTCTCGGTACACCCGGCATGTCAGAAGGTTTCCATGCAAAGATGTCCCGGTTCTCATGGATGAACTCGATGAGCGCGCTTTCCTATTTAGGATCCAAGTTGGCACTGATGCTGAATTGCTTAGATGAATCGCCTGGAGTGAAATCAACAAGCTTATTCTCTGCAGCCGATTTAAACTTCATGGCCGGGTCATGTTCCGTAGTCGGCTTCTTGAGAGAAGTCATATCTGCCGGGTCAACGTTATCTTGATAAAATTTGAGCTCCTCTGCTGCACAGACAGACTCGGCGTAAGCCGCATCGCCCTCTTCACACTCCAGGGCCACCTTTCGGCTTCCATGCACAGTGATGGTACCCTTTTAACCCGGCATCTTGAGCTGTAGATACACATAACACGGCCGTGCCATGAATTTGGCATAGGCTGGCCGCCCGAACAATGCGTGATATGGACTCTTGATTTTGACCACCTCAAAAGTTAACTTTTCCGCCCTAGAATCATGCTCGTCTCCGAAGGCCACCTCTAGCTCAATCTTCCCCAAAGGATACGCTGACTTACCGGGCACCACTCCATGGAAGATGGTGTTGGAAGTCTTTAAATTCTTGTCAGTTAAGCCCATGCGTCAAAAGGTCTCGTAATAGAGGATGTTGATGCTGCTACCTCCATCCATGAGCACTTTAGTAAACTTATAACCACCAACTTGCGGTGCCACCACTAGGGCCAGTTGACCCGGATTATCAACCCGGGGAGGGTGATCCTCCCTGCTCCAGACAATAGGCTGCTCCGACCACCTCAAGTAACAAGGGACTGCCGGTTCAACAGAATTCACAGCCCTCTTATGAACTTTCTGATCACGTTTACACAAACTTGTGGTGAACACGTGATACTGCCCACTGCTTAACTGTTTCGGATGGCTCTGATAACCCGACTACTGCTGCTGCTGATCTCCTTGACCAGACTGCTGTTGATTATAAACACCCTGGTTTCCCTGAAAACCGGATCCTGAACCACCGCCCGGGCCATGAAAGCCGCCGGCTCCTGAACCGCCGCCTGGGCCTTGATTGCCATCAAATGTGTTAGAATTCTTGAAAGCTTTCATGATCGTGCAATCCTTCCATAAATGAGTCGCTGGTCGTTCCCGGGTACCGTGTTTCGGGCAGGGTTCATTGAGTAGTTGCTCGAGAGACGGACCTGACCCACCAAACCGGGGTGGCTTTCCCTTGCGCTTCTGATTGTTATCATGTGCATTGGCCACAAATTCTGGGTTACTGTCTGCCTTACGCTTATTGCCTCCTTGACTCGCCGGGTTATGCTGCTGACCCTTTCCATTGCCGTTCTTCTTTCCCTTCCCTGTCTTTTCCTCATCAGACGCGGGATCCTTGGTACTATCAGAATTGGCATACTTGACTAAAGCCGCCATCAGCGTCCCCATATCGTTGCAATCATGCTTAAGGCGCCCCAGCTTCTGTCTCAGAGGCTCAAAGCGGCAATTCTTCTCCAGCATGAGAACTGCTGAGCCGGCATCCATCTTGTCAGACGAATGTATTATATCCTTGACCCGGCGCATCTAATGAGTCGTAGATTCACCTTATTCCTACTTACAATTTGTCAGATCCACAATTGACATAGACTGCTTGCAAGTATCTTTGAAGTTCTGGATGAAACGGGCTTTTAGCTCCGCCCATGAACTAATGGAGTTGGGTGGCAAACCCTTTAACCAAGAACGGGCCGTTCCGTCCAGCATCATGGTGAAATATTTAGCCATCGCCTCATCACTAACCTCTAGTAGCTCCATAGCCATCTCATAACTTTCAATCCATGCCCCAGGCTGTAAATCGGCCGTATAATTCGGCACCTTCTGAGGCCCCTTGAAATCCTTGGGCAGACGTACATTACGTAAAGCCGGTACCAGACAAGGAACTCCTCCGGTTCTAGTAGCAACCCCCGCTTCAACGGAAGTCGTCGGGTAAGCCGGTGAGTTCTGTTGGGCTGCTAGCTGAGCCGCTCGCTCGTCCTCCTGACGTATCCGATCCTGACCCGGATTATGCCCGCCGGGCTGGTTCCGGCGCTGAGCGTTACTTGACAAGGCCTCTGATTCCATGTGCCTACTGTAACTCGGGCTCCGATTTTGACGAGGCAGAGCTAACCAGGGCGGAGGAGTCGAGTGAATCCTATCCCGGCTGTAGGAGTAGGTCTCTTGCTGAGCCAGGGTTGTTTGGACAAGTTCTCTGATCTTCCGGGTTTCCACCGCTGTCGGATCATCCCCATCTACCAGGAGAGCCGCCAAACGTGCTGATGCTGCAATTAAGTTCTCCATGGGGTTGGAGAGGTGACCCTGCGGTATTGGCACGTAATTGGGCGGTGCCATATTTCCGTGAGGCGGTGCCATCCCCTGAGGCCGGACTGGACCTCCCGCTCCGGATGTAATAAGCTGATTCACACCTGGTGGGTTACTTGGGCCGGCCCCGGGTGTAGCAAAGAGATTCCGAGGATCATAATTCTGAGGTAAACGGGGCTGAGTTTTCTGATGTCTCCTCCTCATTACCTCATTAGATGCGTTCAGGCTCAACATGAGCTGCAAGGCCTCTGCCTGAAGTTGCTGCTCCCGTACGTCCAAAGCCGCCCGCTCTGCTGCTAATCTAGCATCCTCAGCTGCTAAGGTTTCCTTGACCCGGGCGATCTCGTCGCGAACCTGTGCCACCTCTGCCTCATGCTCAGATTGGTTCGCAGGGATGACTGTAACAGTTAACAAAGCCGTAAGCTTATCCATGAGATCCATCAGCACCTGAGCCGGTGAGCGCACAGGGCCTCCTGCCCCGGCTGCTCCTAACCCGGACGTTATTGCCGCTGAAGCCGTAGAATTTTGGCCGGGTTGAGTACCAGCCATGAAGACTCCTACCCGGTTTGGCGACTCTGAGAGGTTCAGAATAGTGCTGCCATCGGAACAGCCCCCAAGCACGCCATCTTGAACTTGATACAGCGAATCTGTTGAGCCGGCGGATGAATTATCGTCAGAGAGGACGGCCGGCTCACCATCACCTTCCGATCCTTCAGGAAGTTCACCTCCATGGATGCAACCCATAAAGGCACGCTTCACGACGGGTTGAGCTCGGGCGGGTTTCGCACGCTGAGCCGTCTCGACGAGGTCGGTGCAGCTGTCCGGTTCAGGGCCCGGCTCACCAATCCGCCCGATGAAGACGTGAATTCCGCCAAAGGGGACCCGGTAGCCGTACTCAATTGAACCGGCGTTAGGGCCCCAGCCTTCGTCGTCGATGTAGATCTTGCCGCGACGACTCTTGGTCATCCGGCCAACTGCGTATCCCTTGAGCCCTTCGAAGCTGCCCTTCAAGAACTCGAATCCACCGTGCGCTGGCCCCACGGTGGGCGCCAACTGTCATGGAATTGTCACGGCAGATGTCCTCTTGCAAGGACTTAGTCGTGGAGCCATCGCAACTAGGAAGCTTAAAGGGGTTAATCGGGACAAAGGACACGAGAGGTTTATACTAGTTCAGCCCCTTACGGTGAAGGAAGGCCTACGTCTAGTTGGGTTGGTATTGCTTGAGGTTTCGATGACCAGGGAGCGAGATACGCTATGTCTGGCTCTCGATCAGTTGTTTTCTGCCCTAAGCCGCCGGCGGGTCGTCCCCTTATATACACGGGTTAACGCCCTGCGGCCTACAGAGTCCCGGCCGGCTCATAGACAGTCTCCGGCTCGGTGACTAGTTAATTCTACCTTATGATACAAGTCATGCCATCATGGCGGTTTACCACTATGGGCCTTAAGTCGCCTGTGGGCTTTAGACCCTTTATTGAACCGCCATCTTCATGCTTGATCTTGGGCTTCTTCTGATGAGTCCTTATTTGCGTAACCCGGCCCCTCCTGGGTGGCTTACACCAATAGTTATATCCCCAACAGCATATGAACACTTCTGTAAATATACGGTGAACAATTCAAACGAAACAAGGAAGAAATTGTAATACACAATTGAAACTTTTACATACATGGAAAAAATAATGAATACATGGTGATCGTTTTTTAAACGCACAATGAACAATTTTCAGATACACTGCAAACAATCAAGTGGTCATCTTGGTAAGCTATCAACAAAAATTTACAATCAAAGATACACTGCAAACAATTTTTAATACAGAGTACATGACATTTGAGAAGACAATTAATATGTTTTAAATACCTGATAATCATTTTGAAATAAATGGTAAACAATTTGTAATGCATGATTTTTTTGCAAAAAAAATAAATTTTTTTAAAATAAACAATGAACAATTTATATTTATCTGGTGAACAACTTTTAATACAGGATGAGCTATTTTGAAAAACCCATGAACATTTTTTGAATACACGGAGAACAATTTATAGACACAGCGAACAATTTTTTATACACAATGAATGTTTTTCTAATACATGCTATTTTTTTTAAATATGCCTTGAACAGTTTTTGTTTATGCGATGAACCTTTTTAAAGTACAGAATGAATATTTTTTAAATAGTTTTGACTGTTTTTCCAAAATATATAATGAATTATTTAAAAAATTACATATATTTTCGAAAAACATTGTGTAACATGATGAATACAAATAGCTGACAATTAAAAATAAAATTGTAACAAGAAAAATAAAATAAAAGAGGGAAGGGGAAAAAGAGCTGAGCAGCAAAGACAAAAAAACTACATACAAAACGAGAAAAGAAAAGTGCACAGACACGCGCAAAAATTATGAAGAGAAATTACCATGATCCAGATTATCTTGTACCAGTTCCTATTTGTGACCTTTTTCACGGAGACGTGCAAAAGATAAATAAAACCCGGACACGCAAGCACACTTTTTTCCTTGAGAAACTCCACACTTTATTTAAAACTCAATAATGTCCGGTACAGGTATAAAATTAGGAGTGGAGGATAACCAAATGTGTCTGCCTACAGCTAGAGAAACTGCACCCTTCGCTAAGTCATGCGCTTCAAAAAAAAAAAGTCGCTTCAAATTTGCTTCTCCAATTCCGCACTTGCAAACTGCCTTTTGGCTTGCTTGAATATCTCTGATATTTATGGATGATGGTCAAAGGAAAACTTCCTGCAGATAGTAATTGTAGCCATGCAATCCGTCGCCACTCGCACACGTTAAAGGTATAAATCCGAGGCAAGCGAGAAACCTTCAGAACATGCATGCCCTTCTAGGATTTCTAGATCGACTAGTCCATCAAAACAAGTGAGTGAAGCTCCTAAGTCTTGCCATTTTCATCTCTGCATATAGCTGCACTAGCTCCTCTTTCATGGCAGATCCTATTTGCCGCCCGCCGCGGAGCCGGTTGGGGTGGTTCACTTACGGGGTCCGCACAATGTTTCGTTCGCTGATGTTTCCTTCATTGGTTGCTGCGTTTTTTTCTCAAATTTTCTTCTGTGGTTTTTTGTTTCGGGTTTTTCGCTCTGTTGTCCAGTTTTCAGTGGTTTTGTTCAGACTTTCTGTTTTTCCTGTTTTGATCCGTTTTTTCCTTTTTCCTTTTGTTTATTTTTCTCTGTTTTCTTCTCTTTCTTGTGATATTAAAAAATGTCGTCGTATACTAAGGAAATGTTCAACGTATATTACAAAATAGTTCACCATGCATTATAAAAATCATTGTCATGTATTAAAAGCAAGTTCGACATATATTACCAAAATGTTCATCGTATATTAAAAAAAGTTCAGCATGAATTATTAAAAATATTCATCATATATTAAGAAAATGTCAACATATATTATGAAAATGTTCAGCGTGTATTTAATAATGTTTAAAACAAAAATAGTCAATGTATATTAAAAAATGTTCAACATGTATTTAATAATTTTTAAAATAAAAACTGACCAAGATACCGGTTCAATGCAGTGAACTTATGCTATTGACCGAGATGCTACAGTGAAACCGGTTTTTTTTAAGGCGGGGACAAAAACTTTATTGATGAGCAATGTCAAGGGATAATCATAATCTCATGTGGCTGGGTAAGACAGACATGTCTGCCTAAAACAAGATGTAATGAAACATTTAGCCAAACTATGGGCGTGGAGTAAATGCGCTCCAGCTCATATGAGTTTGGATGAACAGTAAATTCTGGAAAAAAATCTGATTTTATTTTTAGCAAAACACTGCCAAATGTTTTAAATGCTTGCAAAATTTCATCATGAAATGACATCCTAGGAATTCATGGCAAAAAAAATCAATGCTTCAAAAATATTATTCCAAAAGCATTTTGGAGTCCTGATTTTATTTTGCCACAACTTCCACGGATGTCAAATTCTGCAAGCAATGAAAACATTTGTCAATATTCACCATAAAAGATCAATTTTATTTTGTTTTCAATTTTTTTTCATATTTTATTGTTTACTCCAAGCTCATATGAGCTCGAGCTGAGAAGGGCACTTTCGCTAAACTATTTGCTTCTACATTACTGCATCGGCCTTCAAATATGGACATACATGAATCAAACTCAGTCACGCTTGCCTGTATCTCCTTAATGATCACCGCATGCTGACCCCCCGATGTTGCCTTATTTATCTCGTAGTACCACCTAACAATCAAATGTGATGATAATGTTGGTCAGGAGGAGATCCTTTGCCAAGGCAAGAGCTTCATGACACGCAAGAGCCTCTAAAATGGTAGGGTATGTTATTCCGGCAAAGGTAATCGACAAGACTCATATAATGTCCATTGTTATTGTTGATGTCCTGGGCGAGTGGGTGCTTACCATGTCGACTCCTGACCAGATAGGCTGGGGAAAGGACCCCCTTTGTCGGTTTCGTCCTGGGTCACTTTGAACAACCCATGACACATACAAGGAAGATTCCACAAGATTTTGCATAAAAGATGATGACTCCTTTCCACTGACATAGCCTACTAAGACTCTTATTATCCTAGGCCTTCGGTATATTATATAAACCGAAGTTAGACTAGTCGATAAATCATTAGAATCTTACACAACAATCTCGTGGTAGACACATGTACTTTATACTATACCCCAATATAATAAACACAAGTAGGACGTAAGGTATTATCTCTTTAAGAGAACCCGAACCTGGGTAAAATCCAGTTTCCTTGTTACAATCATTGCAAGACACCTAACTTAGGATCCCTACCTCGAGATCTGTCGGATTTGGCTCCGTATGGTATCCTGTAGATGACGGCCGATGCTCCGTTGTCATCCCTTCTCGCTTCTGCTCCATCTACATTCAGCTTGGCCGTTCCCAATTGAAACTGGGTGCTACCGTATTGCGCCGCTACAATGTCTTCCGGTAGCTATAGCGCCATTTTTTGTTAACTTCGTCCGAATGGGTCGGCCTAGCTGGCATGCACTTTGTGCGAATCCACCTCAAATACAGCCCGCGGGTGTCCCATAGGAGGCCCGATTCCTATTCAGGGGATCTCCTAATCGACGTGCTTTGCGTCAAACAGATCCGCGACGCACAAGGGCGAGCACGACTGGGCTGTCCCACTAGAGGGTGCCGTGAGCAGGCTACTCTGTATACCAGCTTCGGCACTGTAGCTAGCCAATGGACCGAACGTTGGTTCTTGTCTATGCATCAGCGCGAAAATATAAGAACTAATAAAAGCTAGCGGCAAATCTGAAACATTTTAAAGTTTCGAACTGAAACAGTTTTTCCACACAGAAATACTTTTAGAAACTCAACCTTCTTATCAAATCTGTGAATTATTTTAGGGAAACTCGCATTTTTTGAAAACAGTGAACTATTTTCAATCTCTGAACAAGGTTGAAATTCTGAACAAAAATTTGAAAATGTGAAAACAAATAAACAGTAACATTTTTATAAAACAGGATTTTTTTAAAAACTCATAAACAAAATGTGAACAATTTTATAAATTTGTGAACAATTTTTTGAAATTGCGATTTTTTGAAAACATGAACGTTTTGGGCGTTTATGAATAAATTTTAACAAGAACATTTTTGGAAATTCCAAATATTTTTTGAATTTGTGAACAAATATTGAAAAACGTGAATGTACTTTGCAAACATGAACATTTATTTAAATCTCCCGAACAAATTGGAACATGTGAACTATTTTGGGAAACATGAACATCTTCTGAAATTTGCGAATGAATTTCAAAAACACAAACATTTTTTGTTCATGTTTATAAAAAATCAGTTTTTTTTAAAAAATGAATGTTTAATGAAATGCGTACACTTTTCAATTTTTTTGTACAAATGTTGAATAAACACAAACATTTCGACAAAATATGAACAATGTTTTGGATATATGCATATTTTTAAAAATTGGAACATTTTTTAAACTATTAACAAAATTTGAAAAACGTGAATAAATTTTGGAAACGCGCAAATTCTTTTTGAAACTCCCTCGAATACAATTGAAAAACCGAACAGTTTTTGAAAACTAAAATATTTTTTGCAAACGTGAACATTTTTTGAAACTCCAAGTATGTTAGAGCTTCTTTGTTTGCGATGTTCCATGACGGCAGGTGAAAGATGTTTGTCCCCAGATTTAGTGGAGAATTTGGAGTCTCGGCTCGGAGAAGCTTATCTGTTATCTACGGCTCAAATCATTCAAGCCTCTGTTCTGCCATCAGGCTCCTTCTCTAGACTTCCTCGTCTTTGTTTATGTAGTGTCTTTAGCTTTCTTCATATATGTGCAACATTTGCATGATGTTTCAAAACTCTGTTTCACATAATTGCTCGTCTGTAATATTTCCTCTGTTCCAAATTAGTTGAAGTTCTAGCTTTGCCCAAAGTTAAATTTATTAAGGTTGACCAAATCTATAAACAATATATTAGCATCTATGACAGTAAAATAGTTTCATTAGACTCACCATAAATATATTTTCATAATATGTATATGTGATGTTCTAGGTATTAACACATTTTTATGTATACTTGGTCAAGCATAAAGTAGTTTGACATAGGACAAAACTAAAACTTCAACTAATTTGGAACGGAGGGAGTAATGTACCTCTGGGCTATAACGAAAAAAAATAGTTGTAAAAGACAGAGTGTATTTATATTTTTGTAGTCTATGAAAGCATCATTGGGACATAACTTAAACTAATCTTGTCTACATGATGTCTCAGACTAGAAACTTCCCATTCAAATGTGTTCTTGTATATGTTGTTGAAGCAAGGTAAGACATATGACAGTTCATGTTCCATTTCTTGAAATTTCTGTGTCTTATGCAACATGTTGCTATGCAGATACATGCTCTCCCGAGCATCGGTTCCACGACACTCTGTTATCCTAAAGTTTTATGGAGAGGATATTGCTCATTTAGATGGCCTTATTGTTGTTATTTCAAAATTTTCTAGGAGAGAACGAATGCCCCTTCAATATGTTACATACACTGACCTAGTGACAGAGCTTAGTGAGGGCCAACGTGATTTGGGCTAAATTTAATATAATACACTAGATTAGCCCCTCAACTCTGTTTATGACTCACTTAGCCTCCTCTCAAATCACGTTAAAGCCCTTTCATTGCATGACTACTTGGCCCCTTCGAAAATCAAAATATAGATGTTGCTCACCTCAAACTTCAAGAACTGGTTTAATTGCTTGACATAGTGCCTTCAACAGATTTCTCCTCATCAACATTTGAGTTTAGTATGACCACCTTGATGAATGGGAACCACATATTTAGATTCTAGTGGCTTAGCTAATTTTGTAGCCCACAATCCAGTTCATCATTTTGACTACACAGCTGAGGAGGCGCATACCATCCATGTTGATCAATCGTCAATAGTGCATGCTGGACACACCAATAAGACAAAATTTTAGTTGTATTCTAACAAATACATAAAGAAGATTTTCCTACCTTCTTCCGATGTGTGTCAGTGCAGTCGCGGAGCTTCATCGTGATTTGACAAGGGGCTAAGTGAGTCTTCAACAGAGTTGAGGGGGCTAATCTAGTGTATTATATTACATTTGGCCCAAACGATGTTAAATATTATATGTATACGGCCCCCTTTTCCCCTCCCTAAGCTCCACCACTATAGTCATGGCTCACATTGGATTAATATTTTTGGACATTATATATATATATATATATATATATATATATATATATATATATATATATATATATACATATACATACATACATACACGATTCCACACGAATACTATTGTAAAAACAGTCTCGCGAATGATAAAACAAACTTCACATTGATATTGGACCTTTGGTGAATATAGTAATACAGTACTCTATTTTTTTTCATGTCTAAACTTATCATAATCTGGGTCTGCCAACAACAGGCTAAAATTTTCTAACATTTGGAGGAAAGAAGTTCGACTCCCAGAATGGCACAATACATAGACATGTCCTGGTACTTGTGTACACGTTTTCTTTGAGAAAAACACAAAACTTGTCTCCATGCTTTGTTAGAAAGAATGTGTTTTCTTACTTTTGTACAAGCCATTGTTGAGAGAAAGCAACTTGTGAATTCCCATGGGCTCAAAGCAAATATATATGTGGTGGCATATAGAGTATGTAACACAATCGCATTAGAGAGAGTCCCGGGTGAGAGCTAGAACTAGTGGTCCTAATACAATCGCACGATTCAGCTTTCACACTAGTTTTACTTACTGACCTCCGGATCAGCCACTACTTTTAGCTGTAGTGAAATCCACTTATCTAGGTAGTTGAAAATTCTGACGTATATATGAACCTGGGAGGCTGGCACGTTTGGTTACTTCTCGATTGAACTTGTTGAACGTGTCTCTAGCTAGCTCAAGAAGCATCATAATAGAGTGATTTGCAAATTGGCTAAAAAAGACCGTCCTTGGTTAAAATAGATACTCATTAATCTGCATTTTTTTAGCAAAAATGTGCAGAGTATATAGGTTGCTGATCATTTGCTTTTGTATGTAAAGTGGCACTAGCCATGACTTAAGTTTGTTCCTAGAGTGTTGGATAATAGTGATTAGCAAAAAATTAAAACTACTAATTATAAACTTGCCAATAGGGTAGTAGTACGTATCACCTATATCTCTAACTTTCCCAACCACTAATACTAGTAGGCGTGTTCAGGAACCCTCCACAACCTCAAACTCCTCGACTCCACAACCCCAAACCAGCAGCCAGCTTCTCGATAAATATCCTTGAGTCTAGCGATCGTTCGGCAACGCAGCTTCTTCGCTCGATCAACCCTTGCAGGCCAGAAGCCCATTTAGGCTCATTGTGGCCCAGTCGCCTGGGATAATGGGTGGCCTGTGAGCCCATTTGTGCTGGATATGGCCCAACTAGGGAGGAACTCACTTGGCGCTCGCTGGATGTGTCGCTCGTGGAACTAGAGAATACCCCGCACATTGCTGCAGGGACCGATTGCACTATATTTTAGTGATTTAATTGTATGAAACTTCCATAGTTGAATTAATAACTAATTCCGCCAAAAAATATGAACTAAAGCTAAAATTAAATATTATATATTATATTTGATTATTGTGTAGTTAGATTTTTAATATAAGTGGCATAATGTAATGAAAAAAATTTATGCATTTTGAGTGAACCTTTGATGAGGTGGCATGTGTGGTGAGGTGAAAGGTGTGCATGAGATCAACTAATAATGGAAAACATTTTCTCATGCATGTAGTGGTGGACCTTTGATGAGGTGGCATGTGTGCATGTTAAGATAAATAAGATAGTGGGGATCAACTTCTTATGTATATAGGATAAGAATCAAACCGGTACGCTCACTTGGTGGTGGCATCCGCACGTAATTTTGAGCAAACTCCAACTCCCCGAGAAGCTGGGAGCCCGAAATGACCAGCTCCGCAACTCCTCGAAAAATACACTGCGCTCGTCGCCGGCTTCTATCGCTAAACTTCAGGAGTGGACGCGTTTGGCTGGACTCCATGCGTGGATTCAAGGATTTGAGAAGTGAGACGATTACCGAACACGCCCGGAAGAAGATGTGTGGCCCATGTTGTACCAAGAATCACCTCAACTAGAGCCATCAAATCTCCGCGACTCAATTCGAGGATCATACCCCACAACACCAGGTTGTTTTTTTTTAGAATTTTTTTTCATTCAAATCACGAAACACTACAAAGTAGTTGATCCTTACAAGCACACTGAAACGCAAACACAAAGGACCATGAACACCTAGAGTACCCTAAGACAATCATACCACAAGAAGATCTCCGGAGCTCTGTGTCATCATCCCTGAATCTTGAGAGAAGACCCCTGCAGTATAAGGATCTGCAACCGGGCGCAAGCAGGTCATCATCTTCGACCACGGTACAATTGCCGCCACCCTGTTTCCTCCTTTCTTGACACCAGCGCTGAGAGGGGATGTACATCAATCCAACACACCTGCAACAGCTGTCGCCATCTTTGGCTTTGAGTACCCGAAAAGTGTCCCTTCCGGAAGGAAGAGAACTCGAGTCATCCGACCAGTCTAGCACCGCGGCCGGGCCATCCGCCCGGACAAAATAGGATCTCCCACCAGCATCAACATAGAGGAAGGAGAAGAACATCAGCAAAAAATCATACCGACGAGAAAGAAGAAGGGTCTTCGTCTCCCAGCATCCATCGCCCATCCGAGGACCCAAACGCCCAGTGCCGGTCGACCTCCATCCACCATAGCCCGCGACCTCGATGAGATCTGGGGATCCCCCACCCCGCTGGCTCCTAGACGAAGGCAAAAGCCTCGCCTGACCACGAACAGAGCCCGTAGAAACTTATTCCGACGCGACACCACCGCAACGCCCTTGGCAGCGTCTCCCTCAACTCTAACCCTACCACACACCCGGTTTGGCATCTCTGAGAGGTCCGGAATAGTGCTGCCATCGGAACAGCCCCCAAGCACGCCATCTTGAACTTGATACAGCGAATCTGTTGAGCCGGCGGATGAATTATCGTCAGAGAGGACGGCCGGCTCACCATCACCTTCCGATCCTTCAGGAAGTTCACCTCCATAGATGCAACCCACAAAGGCACGCTTCACGACGGGTTGAGCTCGGGCGGGTTTCGCACGCTGAGCCGTCTCGACGAGGTTGGTGCAGCTGTCCGGCTCAGGGCCCGGCTCACCAATCCGGCCGATGAAGACGTGAATTCCGCCAAAGGGGACCCGGTAGCCGTACTCAAATGAACCGGCGTCAGGGCCCCAGCCTTCGTCGTCGATGTAGATCTTGCCGCGACGACTCTTGGTCATCCGGCCAACTGCGTATCCCTTGAGCCCTTCGAAGCTGCCCTTCAAGAATTCGAATCCACCATGCGCTGGCCCCACGGTGGGCGCCAACTGTCGTGGAATTGTCACGGCAGATGTCCTCTTGCAAGGACTTAGTCGTGGAGCCATCGAAACTAGGAAGCTTAAAGGGGTTAATCGGGACAAAGGACACGAGAGGTTTATACTAGTTCAGCCCCTTACGGTGAAGGAAGGCCTACGTCTAGTTGGGTTGGTATTGCTTGAGGTTTCGATGACCAGGGAGCGAGATACGCTATGCCTGGCTCTCGATCAGTTGTTTTCTGCCCTAAGCCGCCGGCGGGTCGTCCCCTTATATACACGGGTTAACGCCCTGCGGCCTACAGAGTCCCGGCCGACTCGTAGACAGTCTCCGGCTCGGTGACTAGTTAATTCTACCTTATGATACAAGTCATGCCATCATGGCAGTTTACCACTATGGGCCTTAAGTCGCCTGTGGGATTTAGACCCTTTATTGAACCGCCATCTTCATGCTTGATCTTGGGCTTCTTCTGATGAGTCCTTATTTGCGTAACCCGGCCCCTCCTGGGCGGCTTACACCAATAGTTATATCCCCAACAGCATATGAACACTTCTGTAAATATACAGTGAACAATTCAAACGAAACAAGGAAGAAATTGTAATACACAATTGAAACTTTTACATACATGGAAAAAATAATGAATACATGGTGATCGTTTTTTAAACGCACAATGAACAATTTTCAGATACACTGCAAACAATCAAGTGGTCATCTTGGTAAGCTATCAACAAAAATTTACAATCAAAGATACACTGCAAACAATTTTTAATACAGAGTACATGACATTAGAGAAGACAATTAATATGTTTTAAATACCTGATAATCATTTTGAAATAAATGGTAAACAATTTGTAATGCATGATTTTTTCGCAAAAAAATTAAATTTTTTTAAAATAAACAATGAACAATTTATATTTATCTGGTGAACAACTTTTAATACAGGATGAGCTATTTTGAAAAACCCATGAACATTTTTTGAATACACGGAGAACAATTTATAGACACAGCGAACAATTTTTTATACACAATGAAAGTTTTTCTAATACATGCTATTTTTTTTAAATATGCCTTGAACAGTTTTTGTTTATGCGATGAACCTTTTTAAAGTACAGAATGAATATTTTTTAAATAGTTTTGACTGTTTTTCCAAAATATATAATGAATTATTTAAAAAATTACATATATTTTCGAAAAACATTGTGTAACATGATGAATAAAAATAGCTGACAATTAAAAATAAAATTGTAACAAGAAAAATAAAATAAAAGAGGGAAGGGGAAAAAGAGCTGAGCAGCAAAGACAAAAAACTACATACAAAACGAGAAAAGAAAAGTGCACAGACAAGCGCAAAAATTATGAAGAGAAATTACCATGATCCAGATTATCTTGTACCAGTTCCTATTCGTGACCTTTTTCACGGAGACGTGCAAAAGATAAATAAAACCCGGACACGCAAGCACACTTTTTTCCTTGAGAAACTCCACACTTTATTTAAAACTCAATAATGTCCGGTACAGGTATAAAATTAGGAGTGGAGGATAACCAAATGTGTCTGCCTACAGCTAGAGAAACTGCACCCTTCGCTAAGTCATGCGCTTCAAAAAAAAGTCGCTTCAAATTTGCTTCTCCAATTCCGCGCTTGCAAACTGCCTTTTGGCTTGCTTGAATATCTCTGATATTTATGGATGATGGTCAAAGGAAAACTTCCTGCAAATAGTAATTGTAGTCATGCAATCCGTCGCCACTCGCACACGTTAAAGGTATAAATCCGAGGCAAGCGAGAAACCTTCAGAACATGCATGCCCTTCTAGGATTTCTAGATCGACTAGTCCATCAAAACAAGTGAGTGAAGCTCCTAAGTCTTGCCATCTTCATCTCTGCATATAGCTGCACTAGCTCCTCTTTCATGGCAGATCATATTTGCCGCCCGCAGCGGAGCCGGTTGGGCTGGTTCACTTACAGGGTCCGCACAATGTTTCGTTCGCTGATGTTTCCTTCATTGGTTGCTGCGTTTTTTTCTTAAATTTTCTTCTGTGGTTTTTTGTTTCGGGTTTTTCGCTCTGTTATCCAATTTTCAGTGGTTTTGTTCAGGTTTTCTGTTTTTCCTGTTTTGATGTGTTTTTTCCTTTTGGTTTTCTTTTTTCCTTTTTTCTTTTGTTTTTTTTTCTCAGTTTTATTCTCTTTCTTGTGATATTAAAAAAATTCGTCGTATACTAAGGAAATGTTCAACGTATATTACAAAATACTTCACCGTGCATTATAAAAATCGTTGTCATGTATTAAAAGCAAGTTCGACATATATTACAACAATGTTCATTGTATTTAATAAATGTTGCTGACCTCAAAGTTCAAGAGCTGGTTTAATTGCTTGACATAGTGCCTTCAACAGATTTCTCCTCACCAACATTTGAGTTTAGTATGACCACCTTGATGAATGGGAACCACATATTTAGATTCTAGTGGCTTAGCTGATTTTGCAGTCCACAATCCAGTTCATCATTTTGACTACACAGCTGAGGAGGCGCATACCATCCATGTTGATTAATCGTCAATAGTGCATGCTGGACACACCAATAAGACAAAATTTTAGTTGTATTCTAACAAATACATAAAGAAGATTTTCCTACCTTCTTCCGATGTCTGTCAGTGCAGTGGCGGAGCTTCATCGTGATTTGACAAGGGGCTAAGTGAGTCTTAAACAGAGTTGAGGGGGCTAATCTACTGTATTATGTTACATTTGGCCCAAACAATGTTAAATATTATATGTATATGTAAAGAAAAAAATTGAGGGGGGGGGGGGCATGGCCCCCCTTTCCCCTCCCTAAGCTCCACCAGTATATACTTATTTCACAACCTACCCAAAAATGGTTAATTGGGTTTGAAGTTTACCCATGATTCCATACGAATACTATTGTAAAAACAGTCCCGCGAATGATAAAACAAACTTCACATTGATATTGGACCTTTGGTGAATATAGTAATACAGTACTCTATTTTTTTCATGTCTAAACTTATCATAATCTGGGTCGGCCAACAACAGGCTAAAATTTTCTAACATTCTGAGGAAAGAAGTTCGACTCCCAGAATGACACAATACATAGACATGTCCTGGTACTTGTGTACACGTTTTCTTTGAGAAAAACACAAAACTTGTCTCCATGCTTTGTTAGAAAGAATGTGTTTTCTTACTTTTGTACAAGCCTCTGTTGAGAGAAAGCAACTTGTGAATTCCTATGGGCTCAACGCAAATATATATGTGGTGGTATATAGAGTATGTAACACAATCGCATTAGAGAGTTTAGTATGACCACCTTGATGAATGGGAACCACATATTTAGATTCTAGTGGCTTAGCTGATTTTGCAGTCCACAATCCAGTTCATCATTTTGACTACACAGCTAAGGAGGTGCATACCATCCATGTTGATTAATCATCGATAGTGCGTGCTGGACACACCAATAAGACAAAATTTTAGTTGTATTCTAACAAATACATAAAGAAGATTTTCCTACCTTCTTCCGATGTCTGTCAATGCAGTGGCGGAGCTTCATCGTGATTTGACAAGGGGCTAAGTGAGTCTTAAACAGAGTTGAGGGGCTAATCTATTGTATTACATTACATTTGGCCCAAACAATGTTAAATATTATATGTATATGTAAAGAAAAAAAAATTGAGGGGGGGGGCATGGCCCCCTTTTCCCCTCCCTAAGCTCCACCACTATATACTTATTTCACAACCTACCCTAAAATGGTTAATTGGGTTTGAAGTTTACCCACGATTCCACACGAATACTATTGTAAAAACAGTCCTGCGAATGATAAAACAAACTTCACATTGATATTGGACCTTTGGTGAATATAGTAATACAGTACTCTATTTTTTTTCATGTCTAAACTTATCATAATCTGGGTCTGCCAACAACAGGCTAAAATTTTCTAACATTCGGAGGAAAGAAGTTCGACTCCCAGAATGGCACAATACATAGACATGTCCTGGTACTTGTGTACACGTTTTCTTTGAGAAAAACACAAAACTTGTCTCCATGCTTTGTTAGAAAGAATGTGTTTTCTTACTTTTGTACAAGCCATTGTTGAGAGAAAGCAACTTGTGAATTCCCATGGGCTCAAAGCAAATATATATGTGGTGGCATATAGAGTATGTAACACAATCGCATTAGAGAGAGTCCCGGGTGAGACCTAGAACTAGTGGTCCTAATACAATCGCACGATTCAGCTTTCACACTAGTTTTACTTACTGACCTCCGGATCAGCCACTACTTTTAGCTGTAGTGAAATCCACTTATGTAGGTAGTTGAAAATTCTGATGTATATATGAACCTGGGAGGCTGGCACGTTTGGTTACTTCTCGTTGAACTTGTTGAACGTGTCTCTAGCTAGCTCAAGAAGCATCATAATAGAGTGATTTGCAAATTGGCAAAAGAAGACCGTCCTTGGTTAAAATAGATACTAATCAATCTGCTTTTTTTAGCAAAAATGTGCAGAGTATATAAGAAGATAGGTTGTTGATCATTTGTTTTGTATGTAAAGTGGCACTAGCCATGACTTAAGTTTGTACATTCGGTTGCGATCTACAAGTAACAAGTTGATACTGTTGGGGAACGTAGTAATTTCAAAAAAATTCCTACGCACACGCAAGATCATGGTGATGCATAGCAACTAGAGGGGAGAGTGTTGTCTACGTACCCTCGTAGACCGAAAGCGGAAGCGTTAGCACAACGCGGTTGATGTAGTCGTACGTCTTCACGGCCCGACCGATCAAGCACCGAAACTACGGCACTTCCGAGTTCTAGCACACGTTCAGCTCGATGACGATCCCCGGACTCTGATCCAGCAGAATGTCGGGGAAGAGTTCCGTCAGCACGACGGCGTGGTGACGATATTGATGTTTTACCGACGCAGGGTTTCGCCTAAGCACCGCTACAGTATTATCGAGGTGGACTATGGTGGAGGGTGGCACCGCACACGGCTAAGACACGATCAACTTGATCAACTTGTCTCTAGAGGTGCCCCCCTGCCCCTGTATATAAAGGAGCAAGGGGGGAGGCGGCCGGCCTAGGAGGAGGGCGCGCCAAGGGGGGAGTCCTACTCCCACCGGAAGTAGGACTCCTCCTTCCCTTGTTGGAGTAGGAGAGATGGAAAGAGGGGGAGAGGAACAAGGAAAAGGGGGCTGCACCCCTTGTCCAATTCGGACCAGAGGGGGGGCGCGCGCCTCCTTCCTTTTGGCCTCTCTCCGCTATTCCCGTATGGCCCAATAAGGCCCATATACTCCCCGGCGAATTCCCGTAACTCTCCGGTACTCCAAAAAATACCCGAATCACTCGGAACCTTTCCGATGTCCGAATATAGTCGTCCAATATATCTATCTTTACGTCTCAACCATTTCGAGACTCCTCGTCATGTCCCCAGTCTCATCCGGGAGTCCGAACTCCTTCGGTACATAAAAACTCATAAACTCATAATATAACTATCATCGAAACCTTAAGCGTGCGGACCCTACGGGTTCGAGAACAATGTAGACATGACCGAGACACGTCTCCGGTCAATAACCAATAGCGGAACCTGAATGCTCATATTGGCTCCCACATATTCTACGAAGATCTTTATCGGTCAAACCGCATAACAACATACGTTGTTCCCTTTGTCATCGGTATGTTACTTGCCCGATATTCGATCGACGGTATCTCAATACCTAGTTCAATATCGTTACCGGCAAGTCTCTTTACTCGTTCCGTAACACATCATCCCGCAACTAACTCATTAGTTGCAATGCTTGCAAGGCTTTAAGTGATGTGCATTACCGAGAGGGCCCAGAGATACCTCTCCGACAATCGGAGTGACAAATCCTAATCTCGAAATACGCCAACCCAACAAGTACCTTCGGAGACACCTGGAGAGCACCTTTATAATCACCCAGTTACGTTGTGACGTTTGGTAGCACACAAAGTGTTCCTCCGGTAAACGGGAGTTGCATAATCTCATAGTCATAGGAACATGTATAAGTCATGAAGAAAGCAATAGCAACAAACTAAACAATCAAGTGCTAAGCTAACGGAATGGGCCAAGTCAATCACATCATTCTCCTAATGATGTGATCCCGTTAATCAAATGACAACTCATGTCTATGGTTAGGAAACATAACCATCTTTGATCAACGAGCTAGTCAAGTAGAGGCATACTAGTGACACTCTGTTTGTCTATGTATTCACACATGTATTATGTTTCCGGCTAATACAATTCTAGCATGAATAATAAACATTTATCATGATATAAGGAAATAAATAATAACTTTATTATTGCCTCTAGGGCATATTTCCTTCAGTCTCCCACTTGCACTAGAGTCAATAATCTAGTTCACATCGCCATGTGATTTAATACCAATAGTTCACATTACCATGTGATTAACACCCATAGTTCACATCGACATGTGACCAACACCCAAAGGGTTTACTAGAGTCAATAATCTAGTTTACATCGCTATGTGATTAACACCCAAAGAGTACTAAGGTGTGATCATGTTTTGCTTGTGAGAGAAGTTTAGTCAACGTGTCTGCCACATTCAGATCCGTACGTATTTTGCAAATTTCTATGTCAACAATGCTCTGCACGGAGCTACTCTAGCTAATTGCTCCCACTTTCAATATGTATCCAGATTGAGACTTAGAGTCATCTGGATCAGTGTCAAAACTTGCATCGACGTAACCCTTTATGACGAACCTTTTGTCACCTTCATAATCAAGAAACATATCCTTATTCCACTAAGATAATTTTGACCAATGTCCAGTGATCTACTCCTAGATCACTATTGTACTCCCTTGCCAAACTCAGGGCAGGGTATGCAATAGGTCTGGTATACAACATGGCATACTTTATAGAACCTATGGCTGAGGCATAGGGAATGCCTTTCATTCTCTCTCTATCTTCTGCCGTGGTCGGGTTTTGAGTCTTACTCAACTTCACACCTTGTAACACAGGCACGAACTCCTTTTTGACTGTTCCATTTTGAACTACTTCAAAATCTTATCAAGGTATGTACTCATTGAAAAACATATCAAGCGTCTTGATCTATCTCTATAGATCTTGATGCTCAATATGTAAGAAGCTTCACCGAGGTCTTTCTTTGAAAAACTCCTTTCAAACATTCCTTTATGCTTTGCAGAGTAATTCTACATTATCTCTGATCAACAATATGTCATTCACATATACTTATCAGAAATGTTGTAGTGCTCCCACTCACTTTCTTGTAAATACAGGCTTCACCGCAAGTCTTTATAAAACTATATGCTTTGATCAACTTATCAAAGCGTATATTCCAACTCCGAGATGCTTGCACCAGTCCATAGATGGATCGCTAGAGCTTGCATATTTTGTTAGTACCTTTAGGATTGACAAAACCTTCTGGTTGCATCATATACAACTCTTCTTTAATAAATCCATTAAAGAATGCAGTTTTGTTTATCCATTTGCCAGATTTCATAAAATGCGACAATTGCTAACATGATTCGGACAGACTTAAGCATAGATACGAGTGAGAAACTCTCATCGTAGTCAACACCTTTAACTTGTCGAAAACCTTTTTGCGACAATTCTAGCTTTGTAGATAGTGATACTACTATCAGCGTCTGTCTTCCTCTTGAAGATCCATTTAATATCAATGGCTTGCTGATCAATGGGCAAGTCAACCAAAGTCCATACTTTGTTCTCATACATGGATCTCATCTCAGATTTCATGGCCTCAAGCCATTTCGCGGAATCTGGGCTCATCATCACTTCCTCATAGTTCGTAGACTCGTCATGGTCAAGTAACATGACCTCCAGAACAGGATTACCATACCACTCTGGTGCGGATCTCACTCTGGTTTACCTACGAGGTTCGGTAGTAACTTGATCTGAAGTTACATGATCATCATCATTAGCTTCCTCACTAATTGGTGTAGTAGTCACAGGAACAGATTTCTGTGACGAACTACTTTCCAATAAGGGAGCAGGTACAGTTACCTCATCAAATTCTACTTTCCTCCCACTCACTTCTTTCGAGAGAAACTCCTTCTCTAGAAAGGATCCATTCTCAGCAACGAATATCTTGCCTTCGGATCTGTGTTAGAAGGTGTACCCAACAATTTCTTTTGGGTATCCTATGAAGACGCACTTCTCCGATTTGGGTTTGAGCTTATCAGGTTGAAACTTTTTCACATAAGCATTGCAACTTCAAACTTTAAGAAACGACAGCTTAGGTTTCTTGCCAAACCATAGTTCATACGGTGTCGTCTCAATGGATTTAGATGGTGCCCTATTTAACGTGAATGTAGTTGTCTCTAATGCATAACCCCAAAACGATAGCGGTAAATCAGTAAGAGACGTCATAGATCGCACCATATCTAATAAAGCACGGTTACAACGTTCGGACACACCATTACACTGTGGTGTTCCAGGTGGCGTGAGTAGTGAAACTATTTCACATTGTTTTAACTGAAGGCCAAACTCATAACTCAAATATTTTACTTCTGCGATCATATCGTAGAAACTTTTATTTTGTTACGATGATTCTCCACTTCATTCTGAAATTCTTTGAACTTTTCAAATGTTTCAGACTTGTGCTTCATCAAGTAGATATACTCATATCTGCTCAAATCATCTGTGAAGATCAGAAAATAATGATACCTGCCGCGAGCTTCAATATTCATCGGACCACATACATCAGTATGCATGATTTCCAACAAATCTGTTGCTTGCTGCATTGTTCCGGAGAACGGAGTCTTAGTCATCTTGCCCATGAGGCATGGTTCGCAAGCATCAACTGATTCATAATCAAGTGATTCCAAAAGTCCATCAGCATGGAGTTTCTTCATGCGCTTTACACCAATATGACCTAAACGGCAGTGCCACAAATAAGTTGCACTATCATTATTAACTTTGCATCTTTTGGTTTCAATATTATGAATATGTGTATCACTACGATCGAGATCCAACGAACCATTTTCATTGGGTGTGTAACCATATATGTAAACAGAACAACAATTTATTCTCTTACTTAAATGAATAACTGTATTGCAATAAACATGATCGAATAATATTCATGCTCAATGCAAACACCAAATAACACTTATTTAGGTTCAACACTAATCCCGAAAGTATAGGGAGTGTGCGATGATGATCATATCAATCTTGGAACCACTTCCAACACACATCGTCACTTCACCCTTAACTAGTCTCTGTTCATTCTGCAACTCCCGTTTCGAGTTACTACTCTTAGCAACTGAACCAGTATCAAATACCGGGGGGTTGCTACGAACACTAGTAAAATACACATCAATAATCCGTATATCAAATATACCTTTGTTCATTTTGCCATCCTTCTTATCCGCCAAATACTTGGGGCAGTTCCGCTTCCAGTGACCAGTCCCTTTGCAGTAGACGCACTTAGTCTCAGGCTTAGGACCAGACTTGGACTTCTTCACTTGAGCAGCAACTTGCTTGCCGTTCTTCTTGAAGTTCCCCTTCTTCCCTTTGCCCTTTTCTTGAAACTAGTGGTCTTGTCTACCATCAACACTTGATATTTTTCTTGATTTCTACCTTCGTTGATTTCAACATTACGAAGAGCTTGGGAATCGTTTTCGTTATCCCTTGCATATCATAGTTCATCATGAAGTTCTACTAACTTGGTGATGGTGACTAGAGAATTCTGTCAATCACTATCTTATCTGGAAGATTAACTCCCACTTGATTCAAGCGATTGTAGTACCCAGACAATCTGAGCACATGCTCACTGCTTGAGCTATCCTCCTCCATCTTTTAGCTATAGAACTTGTTGGAGACTTCATATCTCTCAACTCGGGTATTTGCTTGAAATATTAACTTCAACTCCTGGAACATCTCATATGGTCCATGACGTTCAAAACGTCTTTGAAGTCCCGATTCTAAGCCGTTTAAGCATGGTGCACTAAACTATCAAGTAGTCATCATATTGAGCTAGCCAAACGTTCATAACGTCCGCATCTGCTCCTGCAATAGGTCTGTCACCTAGCGGTGCATTAAGGACATAATTCTTCTGTGCAGCAATGAGGATAATCCTCATATCACGGATCCAATCCGCATCATTGCTACTAACATTTTTCAACATAATTTTTCTCTAGGAACACAATAAACTGGGAGCAATATCGCGGGCTATTGATCTACAACATAGATATGCTAATACTACCAGGATTAAATTCATGATAAATTAAAGTTCAATTAATCATATTACTTAAGAACTCCCACTTAGAAAGATATCCCTCTAATTTTCTAAGTGATCACGTGATCCAAATCAACTAAACCATAACCGATCATCACGTGAAATGGAGTAGCTTTCAATGGTGAACATCAATATGTTGATCATATCTACTATATGATTCACGCTCGACCTTTCGGTCTCAGTGTTCGGAGGCCATATCTACATATGCTAGGCTCGTCAAGTTTAACCTAAGTATTCTGCGTGTGCAAAACTGGCTTGCACCCGTTGTAGATGGACGTAGAGCTTATCACACCCGATCATCACGTGGTGTCTGGGCACGACGAACTTTGGCAACGGTGCATACTCAGGGAGAACACTTTTATCTTGAAATTTAGTGAGAGATCGTCTTATAATGCTACCGTCAATCAAAGCAAGATAAGATGCATAAAAGATAAACATCGCATGCAATCAATATAAGTGATATGATATGGCCATCATCATCTTGTGCTTGTGATCTCCATCTCTGAAGCACCGTCATGATCACCATCGTCACCGGCGCGACACCTTGAACACCATCGTAGCATCGTTATCGTCTCGCCAATCTTATGCTTCCACGACTATCGCTACCGCTTAGTGATAAAGTAAAGCATTACAGCGCAATTGCATTGCATACAATAAAGCGACAACCATATGGCTCCTGCCAGTTGCCGATAACTCGGTTACAAAACATGATCATCTCATACAATAAAATTTACCATCATGTCTTGACCATATCACATCATAACATGCCCTGCAAAAACAAGTTAGACGTCATCTACTTTGTCATTGCAAGTTTTACGTGGCTGCTACGGGCTTTAGCAAGAACCGTTCTTACCTACGCATCAAAACCACAATGATAGTTTGTCAAGTTGGTGCTGTTTTAACCATCACAAGGACCGGGCGTAGCCACACTTGGTTTAACTAAAGTTGGAGAAACTGACACCCGCCAGCCACCTGTGTGCAAAGCACGTCGGTAGAATCAGTCTCGCGTAAGCGTACGCGTAATGTCGGTCCGGGCCGCTTCATCCAACAATACCGCCGAACCAAAGTAAGACATGCTTGTAAGCAGTATGACTTATATCGCCCACAACTCACTTGTGTTCTACTCGTGCACAACATCAACACATAAAATCTAGGCTCGGATGCCACTGTTGGGGAACGTAGTAATTTCAAAAAAATTCCTACGCACACACAAGATCATGGTGATGCATAGCAACGAGAGGGGAGAGTGTTGTCTGCGTACCCTCGTAGACCGAAAGCGGAAGCGTTAGCACAACGCGGTTGATGTAGTCGTACGTCTTCACGGCCCGACCAATCAAGCACCGAAACTACGGCACCTCCGAGTTCTAGCACACGTTCAGCTCGATGACGATCCCCGGACTCTGATCCAGCAGAATGTCGGGGAAGAGTTCCGTCAGCACGACGGCGTGGTGATGATATTGATGTTCTACCGATGCAGGGTTTCGCCTAAGCACTGCTACAGTATTATCGAGGTGGACTATGGTGGAGGGGGCATCGCACACGGCTAAGACACGATCAACTGGATCAACTTGTCTCTAGAGGTGCCCCCCTGCCCCTGTATATAAAGGAGCAAGGGGGGAGGCGGCCGGCCTAGGAGGAGGGCGCGCCAAGGGGGGAGTCCTACTCCCACCGGAAGTAGGACTCCTCCTTCCCTTGTTGGAGTAGGAGAGAAGGAAAGAGGGGGAGAGGAACAAGGAAAAGGGGGCTGAACCCCTTGTCCAATTCGGACCAGAGGGGGGCCGCGCGCCTCCTTCCTTTTGGCCTCTCTCCGCTATTCCCGTATGGCCCAATAAGGCCCATATACTCCCCGGCGAATTCCCGTAACTCTTCGGTAATTCGAAAAATACCCGAATCACTCGGAACCTTTCCAATGTCCGAATATAGTCGTCCAATATATCGATCTTTACGTCTCAACCATTTCGAGACTCCTCGTCATGTCCCCGATCTCATCCGGGACTCCAAACTCCTTCGGTACATCAAAACTCATAAACTCATAATATAACTATCATCGAAACCTTAAGCGTGCGGACCCTACGGGTTCGAGAACAATGCAGACATGACCGAGACACGTCTCCGGTCAATAACCAATAGCAGAACCTGGATGCTCATATTGGCTCCCACATATTCTACGAAGATCTTTATCGGTCAAACTGCATAACAACATACGGTGTTCCCTTTGTCATCGGTATGTTACTTGCGCGAGATTCGATCGCCGGTATCTCAATACCTAGTTCAATCTCGTTACCGGCAAGTCTCTTTACTCGTTCCATAACACACCATCCCGCAACTAACTCATTAGTTGCAATGCTTGCAAGGCTTTAAGTGATGTGCATTACCGAGAGGGCCCAGAGATACCTCTCCGACAATCGGAGTGACAAATCCTAATCTCGAAATACGCCGACCCAACAAGTACCTTCGGAGACACCTGGAGAGCACCTTTATAATCATCCAGTTACGTTGTGACGTTTCGTAGCACATAAAGTGTTCCTCCGGTAAACAGGAGTTGCATAATCTCATAGTCATAGGAACATATATAAGTCATGAAAAAAGCAATAGCAACAAACTAAATGATCAAGTGCTAAGCTAACGGAATGGGTCAAGTCAATCACATCATTCTTCTAATGATGTGACCCCATTAATCAAATGACAACTCATGTCTATGGTTAGGAAACATAACCATCTTTGATCAACGAGCTAGTCAAGTAGAGGCATACTAGTGGCACTCTGTTTGTCTATGTATTCACACATGTATTATGTTTTCGGTTAATACAATTCTAGCATGAATAATAAACATTTATCATGATATAAGGAAATAAATAATAACTTTATTATTGCCTCTAGGGCATATTTCCTTCAGATACATGTTTATGTCTATTCTTCCTAGAGTGTTGGATAATAGTGATTAGCAAAAAATTAGAACTACTAATTACAAACTTGGCAATAGGGTAGTAGTAAGTATCACCTATATTTCTAACTTTCCCAACCACTAATACTAAGGAAGAAGATGTGTGGCCCATCACCGAAAATTCGCAGGAGCGCTCGTCCTCGCATGCTCACGGTATCGCCGTGCGTTCGTTCGGCTCGGGATGCGGGGCGTGCGAGGTATTAGTTGGGGTGGTTGAGGGGTTTTTTATTTTGTGCACGTGACGGCCTGAGACGCCATGGGAGCGATTGTTGGTGTTAGACGGCAAAGCGGTTATGACGAGTTTTCTACGCCCCGTTTGCTCCGATTAAGTACGGGATGGCACGTAACGTGTTATGCGTTTGGTAGTGGGATGGACGGGCCGCGCGTTTACCAGTAACTGGATACGTACGACGTCGGTCGCAGCGTGACATTTGTGCTATGCTTTTTTAGGGCAAAGCAAAGCTTTACAACTTAACGGTGCACGAGCAAGTCACCCGAAACACAAACAGCCTCTGTGGGCGGTACAATATGTATGATGTGGGAATTACGTGTTGTATTCCTCAGGTGCAAAGACACATATATATGATGTACACGAGTAGGCCACGACCTCAACTATACAAGGCAACTAGAAGGTGGGCCCAATACACAAATATGCACAACACATATACTCAACACCCCCCCCCCTGCAGTCAAAGCGGCACCGCGGCTGACGCAAAGACTGGACCAGAACTCCTCAAATGACGCCGTAGGCAAGCCCTTGGTCATGATATCTGCAAATTCTTGGGAAGTAGGGACATGTAAAACATGAATATGGCCAAGGGCCACCTGTTCCCGAACAAAATGAATATCCAACTCAATATGCTTGGTCCGTCGATAATGCACCGGGTTAGCAGAGAGGTAGACCGCCGAGATGTTGTCGCAGTAGACCACCGTGGCACGATCAATAGGGCAAGAGAGCTCCTGAAGCAGCTGGCGAAGCCACGAACACTCGGCGACGGCGTTGGCCACTGCACGATACTCAGCCTCAGCACTGGAACGAGAGACCGTAGGCTGCCGCTTGGACGACCACGAGATGAGTGAGGGTCCAAGGTAGACACAATAGCCCAAGGTGGAGCGACGAGTGTCAGGGCAGCCCGCCCAGTCTACATTGGAGTAGGCGGTGAGGGCGGTGTCGGCGGAGGCGTGAAGCGTGACCCCAAGATCCATAGTGCCACAGACATAGCAGAGAATCCGCTTGACAGCAGCCCAGTGAATGTCACGAGGAGCGTGCATATGAAGACACACCTGCTGCATGGCATACTGGATCTCCGGTCAAGTCAGAGTGAGGTACTGAAGAGCACCAACAATAGACCGATAGAAGCAGCATCTGAAGCAGGAGAACCATCCGTGGCAGAAAGCTTGGCCTTCGTATCAACAGGCGTAGCAGCGGGCTTGCAGTTAAGCATGCCAACGCGCTCCAGGAGCTCATGAGCGTACTTCCGTTGATGAAGGAAGAAGCCATCCGGACGGCGCACCACCTCGACACCGAGAAAGTAGTGCAAAGGACCCAAGTCCTTGATGGCGAACTCAACACGAAGACGAGCCGTGAGCTGACTGAGGAGACCAGCCGTACATGCCGTTAGGATGATGTCGTCGACATAGAGCAGCAAGTAGGCCGTGTCAGAGCCCTGATGATAGAAGGAGAGTGAGGCGTCCGAGCGGGTGGAGCGGAACCCAAGCTGGTGGAGAAACGCCGTGATGCGCTGGTACCAAGCGCGCGGAGCCTGCTTGAGTCCGTACAAGGACCGCGAAAGCAGGCACACGTGGTCGGGAAGCGCCGGGTCAACAAACCCGGTGGGCTGCTGGCAGAAGACCTGCTCCTCGAGGTGACCATGGAGGAAGGCGTTGGAGACGTCCATCTGGTGCACCGGCCAAGTACGGGAGACCGCAAGGTGGAGAACCATGCGTATCGTGTCGGGCTTGACGACCGGAGCGAAGATGTCGGTGAAGTCGATGCCAGCACGCTGTCAAAAGCCACGAACGACCCAGCGCGCTTTGTAGTGATCAAGGATACCATCGGGACGGAGCTTGTGTTTGAAGACCCACCTCCCGGTAATCACGTTGGCGTGCCGGGGACGGGGAACAAGCTGCCACGTCCGGTTGCACAACAGGGCGTCAAACTCCTCTTGCATCGCAGCCATCTAGAGCGTGTCATGAAGAGCGGCTCGAACGGAGCACGGCAACGGCGACGGCTTAGAGGTGGACGCCGCATGGACGTAGTCATCTGAGGCGTAGCACGAGCTCGGGCGAAAAATACGTGTACGGGCGCGGGTGACCGGACCGGCCACAGGAGCCGGGAGGGCCGTGGGCACCGAGAGGGCCAGGGGCGCCGAGGGGGCCGCAGGGGCCGCGGGGGCCGGGGGCGCCGTGGGCGTCGGGGGCGCCGCGGGGGCCGCGGGCGCCAACGTTGGGGGTGCCGGGGGCGCCAGCGCCGCGGCCGTAGGAGGCGCTGCATGCGGGGGGCGCGCCTCAAAGCTAGGGGGCGGGCCAAGAGAGGCGCACGAGCGCCCTGGGAGAGGCGTCGAGGAGCCTGCATCATCAGTGGCGGGAGGAACAGCCGGGGGTACCTGGTGAAATGGAAACACATGCTCATCAAAGTAAACGTGCCGGGAAGGGAACACACGGTGGGAGACGAGATCGTAGCACCGATATCCCTTGGAGTTGGAGGGGTAGCCGATGAATATGCAAGCGACAGATCGAGGTGCAAGCTTGTGAGAAGCAGTATCGGCAGTGCTGGGATAGCAAAGGCACCCAAAAATACGCAAGTCGTCATAAGACGGGGGCGTACCAAAGAGAAGATGGTGAGGTGCGTAGTTCCACTGTGGGCGGCAGGGTCTAATGTTAAGAAGAAGTGATGCAGTGGCGAGTGCGTCCAGCCAGAAATGAGGCGGCACGTTGGCATGAAACAGGAGTGTGCGAACGCAGTCATTCAGAGTGCGAAGGACGCGCTCGGCTTGACCGTTCTGCTGTGAAGTGTACGGGCATGTGAGGTGGAAAACTGTGCCGTGATGCAACAAAAAGGTGCGGAAAGCGAGGTTGTCGAACTCTTTTCCATTGTCCGTCTGAAGCGCAAGGATGGAAAGCCCAAACTGCGTGCGCACATAGGAGTAAAATGCCGTCAAGGTAGAGAGTGCATCCGACTTCCTATGCAAAGGAAAAGTCCACACATAATGAGAATAGTCATCAAGAATGACCAGATAATATAAATAGCCCGAGTTACTGGGAACCGGAGAAGTCCACACATCGCTATGAATCAACTGAAAAGGAAAAGAAGCAATGGTGGTGGAATTAGTAAACGGCAGGCGAACATGTTTGCTGACGTGACAGGCATGACAAGTGTGATCCTCGATCTTATTGCAACTGAAACTGAAACTCCTAAGAATATGACGGAGTGTGACGGGGTTGGGATGACCCAAGCGAGCGTGCCAGAGATCGACGCTAGCGGAGAGAGCAACCGGTGCGGTGGTGATGGATGAAGGCGAGTGCACCGGATAGAGCTCGCCGGGGCTGTCACATCGGTGAAGTACCATCCTGGTTCGAGCATCTTTGACACAAAAACCAAGCTCGTCAAATTCAACGGTAACAGGATTTTCACGAGTGAAACAACGAACGGAAATGAGATTCTTAATAAGATGAGGTGACACAAGTATGTTAGACAAAGATAATGGAGTAGAAGTAGAAGGAAAAGAAGTGTGCCCAACATGTGTGATAGAAAGTGTGGAACCGTCACCGACAATGATGCGGCGGTCGGTGGAGACAGGAGTGAAGGAGGCAAGGTTACCAGGATGAGCAAACATGTGAGCGGTAGCACCGGTGTCCATGTACCAATCACCACCTCCAGTATAGTTGTTCAGCGTAGGAGCAGTATGCCCGGTGAGGAGCACCGGGTACCAGGGTGCCGGCGGCAGGGCCGGCGAGGGGGACGGAGACGCCATGGGGAAGCCGTAGTCGCCGCTCAACGGCGGCGGTGGGTACGCTCCATACAGCCCCGGCTGCAACTGCGGTGCCGTGTAGGCCGGATGGCCTGCCGGAAAAACCTGCAGGCCCACTGACAAATGCTGCAGGTGCTGGGCGCCGTCTGACTGCTGCCCAGTGGGCGAGTGCTGACTCGCTGACGACCCCCACCAGTACCCGGGAGACTCGTACGCGAGCGGTGACCCGTACGTGGATGCGGGCGGAGTGCCGTATGCCCCGTACGTAGGATACCCGTACATGGGAACGAGCGTGTCGTAGGTGGCGGCCGCCCCGTATGGCGGCGGGCCTGCATCGTAGGGCGTCGGCGGCGGGGCGGCAGAGACGGCGGCGGACGGGCCTGGTGACGTCATTGCTGGTCCGACGGCGGCGATCGGCGCGGTTGGGCGGCAGCAGCAGGAGGCTTCGGTTGGAGGCAGTAGCGACGCGCGGCTGGTGGGCGGCTCGAGGGAGCCGCGGGCGCTGACGGGCTCGGCTGAACAGGTGCGGCGGCGGCTAGCGTGCGATGCGGTCTCGGCGTGAGGCCAATGGGATGCGTATGGACTACAGGATGCAAGCACGAAACTGTAACCTTGCTACTGGACGCATGCAAGCACGCGAATGCAGACTATAGCATGCAACCATGCATCAACAAAGCCATGCATGGGCGATCGGGACAGCGATGGCTAGCGTGCAGCGTTAGCAAAGCAAGGAAAGCGCGGGCGGGTGAGCGGCTAGGCAGCGCGCGTAGGGAGAGGAGGAGCAGCGGCCGGCGCGGGAGACGCGCTAGCGGCGGCGGCAGCGGTGCGGAGGAGGCACACACGGCGGCGGAAGGCTAGGGTTAGAACCCGGAAACTGATACCATGTATGTTGTGGGAATTACGTGTTGTATTCCTCAGATGCAAACACACGTATATATGATATACATAAGTAGGCCACGACCTCAACTATACAAGGCAACTAGACGGTGGGCTCAATACACAAATATGCACAACACATATACTCAACACAATAGAGTTCCAACTGGTGCTGTCATTCGGTAAACATAAACAACCAACTTTAGCTAGTTCATGCGCTACAGTATTAGCACTGTGTCGACAGACGCTAATAGAGTGTTGGGAGAACCGCATTTTCAGCTGGAATTTAGTGTCTTCGATGATGGCCGCATAAAGATACGAATCCACCTTGGTACAGTCGAGTGCTTCAGATAGGAGTTTTGAAACATTTACAATCATGATGCAAGATGGTGTATATCCCGTTGCAATGCATGGCATATGTCGTGGAATTGTCACGGCAGATGTCCTCTTGCAAGGACTTAGTCATGGAGCCATCGCAACTAGGAAGCTTAAAGGGGTTAATTGGGACAAAGGACACGAGAGGTTTATACTAGTTCAGCCCCTTACGGTGAAGGAAGGCCTACGTCTAGTTGGGTTGGAATTGCTTGAGGTTTCGATGACCAGGGAGCGAGATACGCTATGCCTGGCTCTCGATCAGCTGTTTTCTGCCCTAAGCCGCCGGCGGGTCATCCCCTTATATACACGGGTTGACGCCCTGCGGCCTACAGAGTCCCGGCCGGCTCATAGACAGTCTCCGGCTCGGTGACTAGTTAATTCTACCTTATGATACAAGTCATGCCATCATGGCGGTTTACCACTGTGGGCCTTAAGTCGCCTGTGGGCTTTAGACCCTTTATTGAACCGCCATCTTCATGCTTGATCTTGGGCTTCTTCTGATGAGTCCTTATTTGCGTAACCCGGCCCCTCCTGGGTGGCTTACACAAATAGTTATATCCCCAACATTAGGCCCCAGATTGATTTGAACCGGTTCATGTCAATCTTTATAATACCTTAAGAAACAAGCCTTCGGTCTTCTTGTCTGCGCAAAGGTTTTAACCCGCCATGACGTCATCTTCTGGATCCGCGTTAACCCGTCGTGACATCATCTTCAATTAAATTCATATTTTACTCCATCATATCTTCCAACGGATCTTTGCCTTTATTGACCATTCCGAAAAACGAGGCGTCGGGGTCGCTGGATAATGATGTTCGATCCTCTCATTTCTCGCGCCGTCTCAGTCGGCCCTTCCTTATAAATAGGTGCGACCTAGGTCTTTCCCATTCTCCTTCCTCGGTCGTCTTCCTCCTCGCACTGTTTCTCTGCCGCTCGAGCTCTGCTGCCGCCGCCGCAGATTTCCTCGTCTTCTCCAACTCATGCCGCTGCATCAACCTGACTTGACCAGAGAAACGCGACGGAACCCTGCAACAGCTCTGCATCCGTAAGTCATTTTCCTTCCCTGCTTTTAGATCTGCATTGCGGCCTCCCGAGTTCGTCGGTGTTCATCGCCGCCCATTGCAAACCCTTGATAGTTTTCCTCTTCAGTGCTCCTTTTTGATCTTTAGACAATTAGAACTACTGCGGTGGCTGTTTCGCACCCATCTCGAATAGAAATAGATCTCATTTCCCTTGTTTAAAGGCCTCTTTCGAGTGTATGAACTTCTCTGTACTGGTTTTAGGTCTAGAAATTTTTATTTTCAGAATGATCGTTTGATCCAAAATAATAGCTGCAACTTGTGAAACCTGTTTGTTCCACACTTAGCCAAAAAACGGCATCTGTCGACTCTGTTTCAGCCATAGTAGTTCATGTGACCGGTTTAAGATAATACTGACTGTCAGCACTGCCTGCTTTTGGCGACTTAAGACAATTTTCATCATCTTTAATACTTGCAGCTATTTAAACATTATCACACAACCACCTGTATGTCATTAGGCCCCTACTTAAGCCGCCATCTCAGACAACCCAATAATACTTATTCTCCGGGTTATAATAAACCGGAAAATTTCCTTTATCTTGTTGGAGGCTTCAATTTACTCAATGGCACCCAAAGCTGTTAAACCTCCGATTACCTGCAACTGGGTCACATCCATTGTTACGGAGACCAAACTGTCAGAGTTTGTGAAGTCCGGCCATCTGCCCAAGAAGGACGTCATGTCTTATCGTGCTCCTGACCCGTCTGAAGAGAAACCTCAACCCAAGGAAGGGGAGGTGATCATTTTTACCGATCACATGAGCCGGGGATTTGCTCCTCCCGGTTCAAAATTCTTTAGAGACGTTTTGCACTTCTTTGACTTAAGACCTCAAGACATCGGGCCCAACTCCGTGTCAAATATCTGCAACTTTCAAGTTTTCTGTGAGGTTTACCTTGGAGAAGAACCCATCCTACTCTTGTTCAGGGAATTGTTCTATTTGAACCAGCAGAATGAACGGGCCAACGGGCCCAGTCTGGAGCTTGGTGGCATATCAATTCAAAGGCGGAGAGACTGCCTGTTCCCTTATGCTGAATTGCCGAGTCATCCAAAGGACTGGAACCAGACATGGTTCTACTGCCAAGATACTTCGCCGGCTGGCAAAAATCCATTGCCCGGCTTCCGCGCATTGTGCCTTGAACCTACTCACCCGCTGCCGGATAAGTTGACAGCTATTGAACGCCTGCCACTCACCCCAAAAATCAAGAGGATTAAAGCTCTTCTAGGGAACGGCTTAGATGGCATTGACTTGGTCCGAGTCTGGATTGCTTGGAGAATAATTCCGTTAAGCCGCCGCCCCGGCTTAATGTGTAATTATTCAGGCGAGAAGAATGACCCTCAACGTCATAACCCTGACGACTTACCAGATGACGTAGTGGAAGCTACAACTCAGTCCTTGTTGAAAGAGGGCACAGTGAATAGTAATGCCTTCGGCTTACTACCTTTTTGCCAGAAGAACCCGGCCCCTGCAGTAAGTTTCCAGCCATCGGGTTATATTTTATCATGTTAGGTTGTATTCTTACGCATAACCAGCTATAACCTTTTACAGGCAAATGATAGCTTCTGGAACACGCAATATGATCATGAGGCTGCTAAGAAAGCCAGGGCGGCCAAGAGAGCTGAAAAGAAAACCACCAAGCCCACCACCTCAAGGAAAAGGAAGCCAAGCGCCTCTGAGCTGTTTCAGCTTGATGATACTGATGATAATGAGGAAGAGGTAACCTTTAAAATTCCCTTGCTCCTTTATTTCTACCTTACTGATGCTAACCTTCTTTCAGGAAGACACGGGCAACAGCCAACCCGTCGAGGAAGAGGTAATTGTAATCTCCTCCGACTCCGAGCTTCAGCCGCGTCAGAAAATTCGAAGAGTAACCCGGAAAGTAAGATTTTCACATCCTTTGGCTTACCAAGATCCTGACTTTCTTTTGAAGCGACAGAATTATGAGAGCCGGAGGCAGACCCGGACCAGCAAAGACACGGAACTCTCCTCCGGCTTACCTGATGTGTCCAGGAAACGCCAGACTGAGGTTATCTCCGATTTACACCTTCTTTTTCCTTTGGCAGGCTTCATTTGTTAGCCTCTCAATTATTCCGACTCCAACTATTAGGATATTTCACCTTCCTCCGGTCAGTCTATGCAGTCCAACATGCCAGCCTTCAAAACTGCTCCCGGGTAATATAAACTTGTTGTACCTTATGCTTTATTTTACTCATATTTGCTGTATTTAACTTGCCTACCTTTTCCACAGTGTGCAAGTAAAGCCCAGCAAAAGGGCAAAAAAGAATAAGCCGCCCCAAGAGCCGGTTGTGACTGAACTAGAGTTGGGCACAGCTACTCCTGATGCCTCTGCTCACGAGCCGCCGCCACAACCGTCTCATGATGTTCCTATATCTTCCTCTGACCCGCCTACTGAACAAACCCTCAACGATTCTGGTAACCCGGAGGCTCCTAGCCCCGCCAAGGCAAACGATCAGGAAGTTGAAATTCTCAAGACTCAGTTTGTTGAGCCGGCACAGCCGTCTGCACTTGCCAAGTGTTCTAAAAAGGAATTGGTGGAACGCCGGAAGGCCAAGCTGGATGTCGCTGACTATACTCATTTGAGTATTGGAGAGATTGTCTCCGGCTATATCAATCAAGTACAAAGCAGCCGTGACCTGGAAATTGACATGGTGAAGCAGATACAGCAAAAATCTGAGGTATGACTTATGCTAGCTTACTTTCAATCACCCTTACTGTACCAGCCCCCAAGTCTATTGCTTATGAATAAATATGCTGTAGACTTAGAAAAATTGTTAGAGCTACTTACCCGGCTTAAAGAAAAAATAATTGAACCGGATGTAACACAATACCTTTAACTTGCGATATACATTAGCCCCCAAGTGCCAAAAATCTTTGCTTGCAAGGTATTTGGGACTTAATATTCAGGACCGGCTTAATAATTTAGAAAGCTTCGGTATACATTAGCCCCCAAGTGTCAAGTATCTTTGCTTGCAAAGCGCTTGGGACTTAATAGTACTTACCGTAACTTTTACTACTATCTGGTGCAATGCAGGCCACCATAAGTAAATTTGAATCGGAGATTGCTGATTTGAAGAATTGCCTGGCAACCCAGGAAAGTGAAATTGAAAAGGCCAACTCCAAATTTGAATTCAGCGTCTCTGAACAAGAGAAGTTGAAGCAAAATTTTCAATCAGAGAAGAAAACTTGGGCTGATGAAAAGGCCGCACTGGTGACCCGGGCCGAGACAGCAGAGGCATCGCTTGCGGAAGCAACGGCCGAACTGTCCGACTTAAAGCGCCGGATATCTCGAATGGTTTCAGCAATCTTCGATGAGTGACTTATCCAAACCTTAAACACTGCAAAACTCCTTGAATGAACATTTCAGTTGTCTCCTCTGACTCACTTTATGTTTAATAACGCAGGCCCCAGGAGCACAAATCTTAAGCAGAACATGGTGATCAAGCTGAAGGCGGTTTATACTCTGGTGGAACAACTCTACACCGGGTCACAACGTGCTCTGGCCGTTGTGGCTTTATCAAACGATGTTCCTTATCTCCTGCAAGATGTGTTGAAGCAGCTTGCTATGCTACCTCAGCGAATCCAAGAGTTAAGACGAGCATTTGCAAGAGCTGGAGCTATCGCCGCATTGAGCCGGACCAAGGCGTGGCTTCCAGAACTAGACCCCGCTGACATTGCTCTTGGGTATCCAAGTTTAAAGGAAGATGGCACCGTGTTTAATGATAAGGATTTCACCGCCTGTGTGAAGGATATACGTCCGGTGGCTACTCTTATTGGGAACGATACTGACCTCACCAAGTGTCAGTCGGGTTATGACAAGGAGAACCGGAGAATCCCCATGCCGCATTACGACGATGTCAGCTTGATCCCTCCAACCCGTAAGCACACCTTTGCTCCTGAAGTCGACCCAACCGGTTTAATAGATGATGAAGCTGAGTTTGAAGCCTTGAGTGGCATTGACTGGGCCTCATCATCCTTCCAGGACAAAGCAGCCGGCGGAGAGACGGAGAAGGATAACCCGGGGGCTTCAAATCAACCCCAAGAGTAGCTTGTCAGGCACCACCTGCTTATGTCATCGTAGAAAACAATGCATCATTCAGACTCGGGGAGTCTTGTAACAAAGTAAAAGATACCTTGAGTTTTGCTATGCCTTTGCGCATGCTTATGGCCCTTAATACTTGCATAAGCCGCCGCCATTATTCTCTTTGTAGTTTGTATGAATCTGTTATGTCCTTTGCAAAAATACCTTGCATTGCCCTGTAGTGCTCACAGTTGTTTTTTCCGGCTTATATAAACCAACCCCTGAGGGTAAACTTAACTCCTGAAAATTGGCACATATAAGTTCACCGGGTTCTTAACAACCTGATGTAACTAACATTAATTCTGGAAGATTATAATGTATTCCATTGTATCTTCAAGAGGGTCACAAGATACCTAATGTTGGCACTTGTAAAATATGATGAACAAAATTCAAGGTTTCTTATTCGAATACGATCAGTGACCTATTCCAAAGGGGTTGAGCTAAGATTCGGATACGATCTGTTAGCCCCCAGTGGCTGTGGCGATGCCAATCAAGTGGGTATCGACAGCTATGTTCTCTTTGGTTCGAATACGACCTATGTTTGAACAGGAAGCCCCCAAGTGACCATAAGAGTTGTTTAATGACGCTGATTCGAATACGATCCACGTCAGACCCAAAAGGAGTTAAGCTATGATTCAGATATGATCAAGAAGCCCCCAAGTGGGTTTGGCAGTATGCCGATCAAGCGGGTATCGACAGCTATGTTCTCTTTGGTTAGAATACGACCTATGTTTGAACAGGAAGCCCCCAAGTGATCAACGGCTAGATTCAGATATGATCAATAGCCGGACCAAAGGAAAGCCGGATTCAGATATGATCTGCTTCTCCTTGGTTATCTCCACCACCTGTCAAGGAAAAACACATAAACCTTTTTTGGGAGTGGAAAAAAGGACAGAGGTCCTGCTTTATTGCTTTATATAATATACATAGTATAAGTATATACACATTAGAGCTGACGGCTCAAGTATAATAAGGCCGAAGATGAGCAATATTCCACGGCCGACAGGTCTCCACCTCCGACTTATGTGAGCCTTTGTGCTCTCGAACGTCGATAAGGTAGTATGATCCATTGTTCAGATTCTTGCTGACCACAAAGGGTCCTTCCCAAGGAGGGGATAGCTTGTGCATGTTAGATTGATCCTGGATGAGTCGGAGCACTAAGTCGCCTTCCTGAAAGGTTCTGGACTTAACCCGGTGGCTGTGGTAGCGACGCAGGTCTTGCTGGTAAATCGCCGAGCGGGCTATTGCCAAGTCTCGCTCTTCATCCAATAGGTCAAGTGCATCTTGCCGAGCTTTTTCATTGTCTTCCTCAACATAAGCCGCCACACGGGGTGAATCGTGACGGATGTCACTTGGCAGGACCCCCTCTGCTCCATACACCATAAAGAAAGGCGTGTAACCCGTAGATCTGTTAGGGGTAGTATTGATGCTCCAGAGTACAGAAGGTAACTCCTCCACCCAACAACCCGGCGTCCGCTGTAAAGGGACCAAGAGCCGGGGCTTGATACCCTTCAAGATTTCTTGATTGGCTCGTTCTGCTTGGCCATTTGATTGAGGGTGAGCTACAGCTGAAACGTCAAGCCGGATATGCTCTCGTTGACAGAAATCTTCCATAGCTCCTTTGGAAAGGTTAGTACCATTATCAGTTATGATGCTGTGTGGAAAACCAAAGCGAAAAATCACCTTTTTCATAAACTGGACTGATGTGGCTGCATCACACTTACTAACTGGCTCCGCCTCCACCCACTTTGTGAACTTGTCAACTGCCACCAAGAGGTGAGTCTTTTTATCCTTAGATCTCTTGAAAGGCCCGACCATATCAAGCCCCCAGACTGCAAACGGCCAGGTAATTGGAATCATCCTTAACTCTTGAGCCGGCACATGGGCTCGTCGTGAGAATTTCTGACATCCGTCACATTTACTGACCAGGTCTTCCGCATCAGCATGAGCCGTCAGCCAATAGAACCCATGATGGAAGGCTTTGGCCACAAGAGATTTTGAGCCGGCGTGATGACCACAATCACCTTCATGAATTTCACGAAGGATCTCCTGACCCTCTGCAGGTGACACGCAATGTTGAATCACTCCAGTGACGCTGTAATGATGTAACTCGCCATTGACCATTGTCATGGACTTGGACCGCCGGACGATTTGTCTTGCCAAGGTCTCGTCCTCTGGCAACTCTCCCCGGGTCATGTAAGCTAAATAAGGCACTGTCCAATCCAGGGTAACGTGGAGAGCCACCACCAGCTGTGCCTCCGGGTCTGGTATTGCCAGATCTTCTTCTGTAGGTAACTTAACAGAAGGATTATGCAAAACATCAAGAAAGGTGTTAGGCGGCACCGGCTTACGCTGAGACCCCAGCCGGCTGAAGGCATCCGCCGCCTCATTCTTCCTTCGATCAATGTGTTCCACTACGTAACCCTTGAAATATCCAGCCACAGCATCGACTTCACGACGGTAAGCCGCCATGAGGGGATCTTTAGAGTCCCACTTGCCTGACACCTGTTGAGCCACAAGGTCTGAGTCTCCTAAGCATCTTACCCGGCTCAAGTTCATCTCTTTGGCCATCCGGAGACCATGGAGCAGGGCCTCATACTCAGCTGCATTGTTAGTGCAAGGAAACATAAGCCGGAGCACATAACAAAATTTGTCACCCCGAGGGGAAGTTAATACAACTCCAGCCCCCGAGCCTTCCAACTGTCTGGACCCATCAAAGTGAATAATCCAATAAGTATTATCGGGCTTCTCCTCAGGTGCCTATATCTCTGTCCAGTCGTTGATGAAATCCACCAAAGATTGGGACTTAATGGCAGTGCGCGGCGCGTACTTCAGACCATGAGGCCCAAGCTCGATGGCCCATTTGGCGACTCGTCCTGTAGCCTCTCTGTTCTGAATAATGTCTCCCAAGGGGGCAGAACTTACCATAGTGATAGGGTGACCTTGGAAGTATTGCTTCAGCTTCCGGCTTGCCATGAACACCCCGTAAATAAGTTTCTGCCAATGAGGATATCTTTGCTTTGACTCGATGAGTACCTCACTGACATAATAAACCGGCCGTTGAACCGGGTGTTCCTTACCAGCCTCCTTGCGCTCTACCACAATCGCCACACTGACGGCTCGTGAATTGGCAGCCACATATAACAGCAAAGGCTCTTTGTCAATGGGAGCCGCAAGAACCGGCGGTTCAGATAACTGCCTCTTCAAATCCTCAAAAGCAGCATTAGCGGCATCACTCCAGACAAAGGTGTCTACCTTCTTCATTAATTGGTACAGTGGTAGGGCCTTCTCACCTAACCGGCTTATGAACCGTCTCAAAGCGGCAACACGACCCGCCAATCGCTGAACATCATTAATACATGCCGGTTTAGCCAAAGAAGTGATTGCCTTAATCTTCTCCGAATTAGCCTCGATGCCCCTGTTTGAGACCAAGAATCCCAAAAGCTTGCCTGCAGGCACACCAAATACACACTTCTCCGGGTTAAGCATCATTTTGTAAACCCGGAGATTGTCAAAGGTTTCTCTGAGATCAGATATCAAGGTTTCCGCCTCTCTGGATTTCACTACTATGTCATCCACATAAGCATGAACATTGCGCCCAATCTGATCGTGAAGACAATTCTGTACACATCGTTGATAAGTCGCCTGGGCACTCTTGAGCCCAAACGGCATAGACACATAGCAAAAGGCTCCGAACGGGGTGATGAAAGTCGTTTTCTCCTGGTCCTAACTGCCATCTTGATCTGATGATAGCCAGAATAAGCATCCAAAAAACTCAAACGCGCACAACCTGTCGTAGCATCAATGATTTGATCAATACGGGGGAGAGCAAAAGGATCAGCCGGACAAGCCTTATTTAGGTCCGTGTAATCCACACACATCCGCCAGGTGCCATTTTTCTTGAGTATGAGCACTGGGTTAGCCAACCATTCTGGGTCAAAAACTTCAACAATAAACCCAGCCGCCAAGAGCCGGGCGACCTCTTCTCCTATAGCTTTTCGTCGCTCTTCATTGAATCGCTGCAGAAATTGCCTGGCCAGCTTATACTTCGGATCAATATTAAGAGTGTGCTCAGCGAGTTCTCTTGGTACACCCGGCATGTCAGAAGGTTTCCATGCAAAGATGTCCCTGTTCTCATGGATGAACTCGATGAGCGCGCTTTCCTATTTAGGATCCAAGTTGGCACTGATGCTGAATTGCTTAGATGAATCGCCTGGAGTGAAATCAACAAGCTTAGTCTCTGCAGCCGATTTAAACTTCATGGCTGGGTCATGTTCCGTAGTCGGCTTCTTGAGAGAAGTCATATCTGCCGGGTCAACGTTATCTTGATAAAATTTGAGCTCCTCTGCTGCACAGACAGACTCGGCGTAAGCCGCATCGCCCTCTTCACACTCCAGGGCCACCTTTCGGCTTCCATGCACAGTGATGGTACCCTTTTAACCCGGCATCTTGAGCTGTAGATACACATAACACGGCCATGCCATGAATCTGGCATAGGCTGGCCGCCCGAACAATGCGTGATATGGACTCTTGATTTTGACCACCTCAAAAGTTAACTTTTCCGCCCTAGAATCATGCTCGTCTCCGAAGGCCACCTCTAGCTCAATCTTCCCCAAAGGATACGCTGACTTACCGGGCACCACTCCATGGAAGATGGTGTTGGAAGTCTTTAAATTCTTGTCAGTTAAGCCCATGCGTCAAAAGGTCTCGTAATAGAGGATGTTGATGCTGCTACCTCCATCCATGAGCACTTTAGTAAACTTATAACCACCAACTTGTGGTGCCACCACTAGGGCCAGTTGACCCGGATTATCAACCCGGGGAGGGTGATCCTCCCTGCTCCAGACAATAGGCTGCTCCGACCACCTCAAGTAACGAGGGACTGCCAGTTCAACAGAATTCACAGCCCTCTTATGAACTTTCTGATCACGTTTACACAAACTTGTGGTGAACACGTGATACTGCCCACTGCTTAACTGTTTCGGATGGCTCTGATAACACGACTACTGCTGCTGCTGACCTCCTTGACCAGACTGCTGTTGATTATAAGCACCCTGGTTTCCCTGAAAACCGGATCCTGAACCACCGCCCGGGCCATGAAAGCCGCCGGCTCCTGAACCGCCGCCTGGGCCTTGATTGCCATCAAATGTGTTAGAATTCTTGAAAGCTTTCATGATCGCGCAATCCTTCCATAAATGAGTCGCTGGTCGTTCCCGGGTACCGTGTTTCGGGCAGGGTTCATTGAGTAGTTGCTCGAGAGACGGACCTGACCCACCAAACCGGGGTGGCTTTCCCTTGCGCTTCTGATTGTTATCCTGTGCATTGGCCACAAATTCTGGGTTACTGTCTGCCTTACTCTTATTGCCTCCTTGACTCGCGGGGTTATGCTGCTGACCCTTTCCATTGTCGTTCTTCTTTCCCTTCACTGTCTTTTCCTCATCAGACGCGGGATCCTTGGTACTATCAGAATCGGCATACTTGACTAAAGCCGCCATCAGCGTCCCCATATCGTTGCAATCATGCTTAAGGCGCCCCAGCTTCTGTCTCAGAGGTTCAAAGCGGCAATTCTTCTCCAGCATGAGAACTGCTGAGCCGGCATCCATCTTGTCAGATGAATGTATTATATCCTTGACCCGGCGCACCCAATGAGTCGTAGATTCACCTTCTTCCTACTTACAATTTGTCAGATCCACAATTGACATAGACTGCTTGCAAGTATCTTTGAAGTTCTGGATGAAACGGGCTTTTAGCTCCGCCCATGAACTAATGGAGTTGGGTGGCAAACCCTTTAACCAAGAACGGGCCGTTCCGTCCAGCATCATGGTGAAATATTTAGCCATCGCCTCATCACTAACCTCTAGTAGCTCCATAGCCATCTCATAAGTTTCAATCCATGCCCCAGGCTGTAAATCGGCCGTATAATTCGGCACCTTCCGAGGCCCCTTGAAATCCTTGGGCAGACGTACATTACGTAAAGCCGGTACCAGACAAGGAACTCCTCCGGTTCTAGTAGCAACCCCCGCTTCAACGGAAGTCGTCGGGTAAGCCGGTGAGTTCTGTTGGGCTGCTAGCTGAGCCGCCCGCTCGTCCTCCTGACGTATCCGATCCTGACCCGGGTTATGCCCGCCGGGCTGGTTCCGGCGCTGAGCGTTACTTGACAAGGCCTCTGATTCCATGTGCCTACTGTAACTCGGGCTCCGATTTTGACGAGGCGGAGCTAACCAGGGCGGAGGAGTCGAGTGAATCCTATCCCGGCTGTAGGAGTAGGTCTCTTGCTGAGCCAGGGTTGTTTGGACAAGTTCTCTGATCTTCCGGGTTTCCACCGCTGTCGGATCATCCCCATCTACCAGGAGAGCCGCCAAACGTGCTGATGCTGCAATTAAGTTCTCCATGGGGTTGGAGAGGTGACCCTGCGGTATTGGCACGTAATTGGGTGGTGCCATATTGCCGTGAGGCGGTGCCATCCCCTGAGGCTGGACTGGACCTCCCGCTCCGGATGTAATAAGCTGATTCACACCTGGCGGGTTACTTGGACCGGCCCCGGGTGTAGCAAAGAGATTCCGAGGATCATAATTCTGAGGTAAACGGGGCTGAGTTTTCTGATGTCTCCTCCTCATTACCTCATTAGATGCGTTCAGGCTCAACATGAGCTGCAAGGCCTCTGCCTGAAGTTGCTGCTCCCGTACGTCCAAAGCCGCCCGCTCTGCTGCTAATCTAGCATCCTCAGCTGCTAAGGTTTCCTTGACCCGGGCGATCTCGTCGCGAACCTGTGCCACCTCCGCCTCATGCTCAGATTGGTTCGCAGGGATGACTGTAACAGTTAACAAAGCCATAAGCTTATCCATGAGATCCATCAGCACCTGAGCCGGTGAGCGCACAGGGCCTCCTGCCCCGGCTGCTCCTAACCCGGACGTTATTGCCGCTGAAGCCGTAGAATTTTGGCCGGGTTGAGTACCAGCCATGAAGACTCCTGCCCGGTTTGGCGACTCTGAGAGGTTCGGAATAGTGCTGCCATCGGAACAGCCCCCAAGCACGCCATCTTGAACTTGATACAGCGAATCTGTTGAGCCGGCGGATGAATTATCGTCAGAGAGGACGGCCGGCTCACCATCACCTTCCGATCCTTCAGGAAGTTCACCTCCATGGATGCAACCCACAAAGGCACGCTTCACGACGGGTTGAGCTCGGGCGGGTTTCGCACGCTGAGCCGTCTCGACGAGGTCGGTGCAGCTGTCCGGCTCAGGGCCCGGCTCACCAATCTGCCCGATGAAGACGTGAATTCCGCCAAAGGGGACCCGGTAGCCGTACTCAATTGAACCGGCGTCAGGGCCCCAGCCTTCGTCGTCGATGTAGATCTTGCCGCGACGACTCTTGGTCATCCGGCCAACTGCGTATCCCTTGAGCCCTTCGAAGCTGCCCTTCAAGAACTCGAATCCACCGTGCGCTGGCCCCACGGTGGGCGCCAACTGTCGTGGAATTGTCACGGCAGATGTCCTCTTGCAAGGACTTAGTCGTGGAGCCATCGCAACTAGGAAGCTTAAAGGGGTTAATCGGGACAAAGGACACGAGAGGTTTATACTAGTTCAGCCCCTTACGGTGAAGGAAGGCCTACGTCTAGTTGGGTTGGTATTGCTTGAGGTTTCGATGACCAGGGAGCGAGATACGCTGTGCCTGGCTCTCGATCAGTTGTTTTCTGCCCTAAGCCGCCGGCGGGTCGTCCCCTTATATACACGGGTTAACGCCCTGCGGCCTACAGAGTCCCGACCGGCTCATAGACAGTCTCCGGCTCGGTGACTAGTTAATTCTACCTTATGATACAAGTCATGCCATCATGGCGGTTTACCACTATGGGCCTTAAGTCGCCTGTGGGCTTTAGACCCTTTATTGAACCGCCATCTTCATGCTTGATCTTGGGCTTCTTCTGATGAGTCCTTATTTGCGTAACCCGGCCCCTCCTGGGCGGCTTACACCAATAGTTATATCCCCAACAGCATATGAACACTTCTGTAAATATACGGTGAACAATTCAAACGAAACAAGGAAGAAATTGTAATACACAATTGAAACTTTTACATACATGGAAAAAATAATGAATACATGGTGATCGTTTTTTAAACGCACAATGAACAATTTTCAGATACACTGCAAACAATCAAGTGGTCATCTTGGTAAGCTATCAACAAAAATTTACAATCAAAGATACACTGCAAACAATTTTTAATACAGAGTACATGACATTTGAGAAGACAATTAATATGTTTTAAATACCTGATAATCATTTTGAAATAAATGGTAAACAATTTGTAATGCATGATTTTTTCGCAAAAAAAATAATTTTTTTTTAAAATAAACAATGAACAATTTATATTTATCTGGTGAACAACTTTTAATACAGGATGAGCTATTTTGAAAAACCCATGAACATTTTTTGAATACACGGAGAACAATTTATAGACACAGCGAACAATTTTTTATACACAATGAATGTTTTTCTAATACATGCTATTTTTTTTAAATATGCCTTGAACAGTTTTTGTTTATGCGATGAACCTTTTTAAAGTACAGAATGAATATTTTTTAAATAGTTTTGACTGTTTTTCCAAAATATATAATGAATTATTTAAAAAATTACATATATTTTCGAAAAACATTGTGTAACATGATGAATAAAAATAGCTGACAATTAAAAATAAAATTGTAACAAGAAAAATAAAATAAAAGAGGGAAGGGGAAAAAGAGCTGAGCAGCAAAGACAAAAAACTACATACAAAACGAGAAAAGAAAAGTGCACAGACACGCGCAAAAATTATGAAGAGAAATTACCATGATCCAGATTATCTTGTACCAGTTCCTATTTGTGACCTTTTTCACGGAGACGTGCAAAAGATAAATAAAACCCGGACACGCAAGCACACTTTTTTCCTTGAGAAACTCCACACTTTATTTAAAACTCAATAATGTCCGGTACAGGTATAAAATTAGGAGTGGAGGATAACCAAATGTGTCTGCCTACAGCTAGAGAAACTGCACCCTTCGCTAAGTCATGCGCTTCAAAAAAAAAAGTCGCTTCAAATTTGCTTCTCCAATTCCGCACTTGCAAACTGCCTTTTGGCTTGCTTGAATATCTCTGATATTTATGGATGATGGTCAAAGGAAAACTTCCTGCAGATAGTAATTGTAGCCATGCAATCCGTCGCCACTCGCACACGTTAAAGGTATAAATCCGAGGCAAGCGAGAAACCTTCAGAACATGCATGCCCTTCTAGGATTTCTAGATCGACTAGTCCATCAAAACAAGTGAGTGAAGCTCCTAAGTCTTGCCATTTTCATCTCTGCATATAGCTGCACTAGCTCCTCTTTCATGGCAGATCCTATTTGCCGCCCGCCGCGGAGCCGGTTGGGGTGGTTCACTTACGGGGTCCGCACAATGTTTCGTTCGCTGATGTTTCCTTCATTGGTTGCTGCGTTTTTTTCTCAAATTTTCTTCTGTGGTTTTTTGTTTCGGGTTTTTCGCTCTGTTGTCCAGTTTTCAGTGGTTTTGTTCAGACTTTCTGTTTTTCCTGTTTTGATCCGTTTTTTCCTTTTTCCTTTTGTTTCTTTTTCTCTGTTTTCTTCTCTTTCTTGTGATATTAAAAAATGTCGTCGTATACTAAGGAAATGTTCAACGTATATTACAAAATAGTTCACCATGCATTATAAAAATCATTGTCATGTATTAAAAGCAAGTTCGACATATATTACCAAAATGTTCATCGTATATTAAAAAAAGTTCAGCATGAATTATTAAAAATATTCATCATATATTAAGAAAATGTCAACATATATTATGAAAATGTTCAGCGTGTATTTAATAATGTTTAAAACAAAAATAGTCAACGTATATTAAAAAATGTTCAACATGTATTTAATAATTTTTAAAATAAAAACTGACCAAGATACCGGTTCAATGCAGTGAACTTATGCTATTGACCGAGATGCTACAGTGAAACCGGTTTTTTTTAAGGCGGGGACAAAAACTTTATTGATGAGCAATGTCAAGGGATAATCATAATCTCATGTGGCTGGGTAAGACAGACATGTCTGCCTAAAACAAGATGTAATGAAACATTTAGCCAAACTATGGGCGTGGAGTAAATGCGCTCCAGCTCATATGAGTTTGGATGAACAGTAAATTCTGGAAAAAAATCTGATTTTATTTTTAGCAAAACACTGCCAAATGTTTTAAATGCTTGCAAAATTTCATCATGAAATGACATCCTAGGAATTCATGGCAAAAAAAATCAATGCTTCAAAAATATTATTCCAAAAGCATTTTGGAGTCCTGATTTTATTTTGCCACAACTTCCACGGATGTCAAATTCTGCAAGCAATGAAAACATTTGTCAATATTCACCATAAAAGATCAATTTTATTTTGTTTTCAATTTTTTTTCATATTTTACTGTTTACTCCAAGCTCATATGAGCTCGAGCTGAGAAGGGCACTTTCGCTAAACTATTTGCTTCTACATTACTGCATCGGCCTTCAAATATGGACATGCATGAATCAAACTCAGTCACGCTTGCCTGTATCTCCTTAATGATCGCCGCATGCTGACCCCCCGATGTTGCCTTATTTATCTCGTAGTACCACCTAACAATCAAATGTGATGATAATGTTGGTCAGGAGGAGATCCTTTGCCAAGGCAAGAGCTTCATGACACGCAAGAGCCTCTAAAATGGTAGGGTATGTTATTCCGGCAAAGGTAATCGACAAGACTCATATAATGTCCATTGTTATTGTTGATGTCCTGGGCGAGTGGGTGCTTACCATGTCGACTCCCGACCAGATAAGCTGGGGAAAGGACCCCCTTTGTCGGTTTCGTCCTGGGTCACTTCGAACAACCCATGACACATACAAGGAAGATTCCACAAGATTTTGCATAGAAGATGATGACTCCTTTCCACTGACATAGCCTACTAAGACTCTTATTATCCTAGGCCTTCGGTATATTATATAAACCGAGGTTAGACTAGTCGATAAATCATTAGAATCTTACACAACAATCTCGTGGTAGACACATGTACTTTATACTATACCCCAATATAATAAACACAAGTAGGACGTAAGGTATTATCTCTTTAAGAGAACCCGAACCTGGGTAAAATCCAGTTTCCTTGTTACAATCATTGCAAGACACCTAACTTAGGATCCCTACCTCGAGATCTGTCGGATTTGGCTCCGTATGGTATCCTGTAGATGACGGCCGGTGCTCCGTTGTCATCCCTTCTCGCTTCTGCTCCATCTACATTCAGCTTGGCCGTTCCCAATTGAAACTGGGTGCTACCGTATTGCGCCGCTACAATGTCTTCCGGTAGCTATAGCGCCATTTTTTGTTAACTTCGTCCGAATGGGTCGGCCTAGCTGGCATGCACTTTGTGCGAATCCACCTCAAATACAGCCCGCGGGTGTCCCATAGGAGGCCCGATTCCTATTCAGGGGATCTCCTAATCGACGTGCTTTGCGTCAAACAGATCCGCGACGCACAAGGGCGAGCACGACTGGGCTGTCCCACTAGAGGGTGCCGCGAGCAGGCTACTCTGTATACCAGCTTCGGCACTGTAGCTAGCCAATGGACCGAACGTTGGTTCTTGTCTATGCATCAGCGCGAAAATATAAGAACTAATAAAAGCTAGCGGCAAATCTGAAACATTTTAAAGTTTCGAACTGAAACAGTTTTTCCACACAGAAATACTTTTAGAAACTCAACCTTCTTATCAAATCTGTGAATTATTTTAGGGAAACTCGCATTTTTTGAAAACAGTGAACTATTTTCAATCTCTGAACAAGGTTGAAATTCTGAACAAAAATTTGAAAATGTGAAAAAAAAAATAAACAGTAACATTTTTATAAAACAGGATTTTTTTAAAAACTCATAAACAAAATGTGAACAATTTTATAAATTTGTGAACAATTTTTTGAAATTGCGATTTTTTGAAAACATGAACGTTTTGGGCGTTTATGAATAAATTTTAACAAGAACATTTTTGGAAATTCCAAATATTTTTTGAATTTGTGAACAAATATTGAAAAACGTGAATGTACTTTGCAAACATGAACATTTATTTAAATCTCCCGAACAAATTGGAACATGTGAACTATTTTGGGAAACATGAACATCTTCTGAAATTTGCGAACGAATTTCAAAAACACAAACATTTTTTGTTCATGTTTATAAAAAATCAGTTTTTTTAAAAAAATGAATGTTTAATGAAATGCGTACACTTTTCAATTTTTTTGTACAAATGTTGAATAAACACAAACATTTCGACAAAATATGAACAATGTTTTGGATATATGCATATTTTTAAAAATTGGAACATTTTTTAAACTATTAACAAAATTTGAAAACGTGAATAAATTTTGGAAACGCGCAAATTCTTTTTGAAACTCCCTCGAATACAATTGAAAAACTGAACAGTTTTTGAAAACTAAAATATTTTTTGCAAACGTGAACATTTTTTGAAACTCCAAGTATGTTAGAGCTTCTTTGTTTGCGATGTTCCATGACGGCAGGTGAAAGATGTTTGTCCCCAGATTTAGTGGAGAATTTGGAGTCTCAGCTCGGAGAAGCTTATCTGTTATCTACGGCTCAAATCATTCAAGCCTCTGTTCTGCCATCAGGCTCCTTCTCTAGACTTCCTCATCTTTGTTTATGTAGTGTCTTTAGCTTTCTTCATATATGTGCAACATTTGCATGATGTTTCAAAACTCTGTTTCACATAATTGCTCGTCTGTAATATTTCCTCTGTTCCAAATTAGTTGAAGTTCTAGCTTTGCCCAAAGTTAAATTTATTAAGTTTGACCAAATCTATAAACAATATATTAGCATCTATGACACCAAAATAGTTTCATTAGACTCACCATAAATATATTTTCATAATATGTATATGTGATGTTCTAGGTATTAACACATTTTTATGTATACTTGGTCAAGCATAAAGTAGTTTGACATAGGACAAAACTAAAACTTCAACTAATTTGGAACGGAGGGAGTAATGTACCTCTGGGCTATAACGAAAAAAAATAGTTGTAAAAGACAGAGTGTATTTATATTTTTGTAGTCTATGAAAGCATCATTGGGACATAACTTAAACTAATCTTGTCTACATGATGTCTCAGACTAGAAACTTCCCATTCAAATGTGTTCTTGTATATGTTGTTGAAGCAAGGTAAGACATATGACAGTTCATGTTCCATTTCTTGAAATTTCTGTGTCTTATGCAACATGTTGCTATGCAGATACATGCTCTCCCGAGCATCGGTTCCACGACACTCTGTTATCCTAAAGTTTTATGGAGAGGATATTGCTCATTTAGATGGCCTTATTGTTGTTATTTCAAAATTTTCTAGGAGAGAACGAATGCCCCTTCAATATGTTACATACACTGACCTAGTGACAGAGCTTAGTGAGGGCCAACGTGATTTGGGCTAAATTTAATATAATACACTAGATTAGCCCCTCAACTCTGTTTATGACTCACTTAGCCTCCTCTCAAATCACGTTAAAGCCCTTTCATTGCATGACTACTTGGCCCCTTCGAAAATCAAAATATAGATGTTGCTCACCTCAAACTTCAAGAACTGGTTTAATTGCTTGACATAGTGCCTTCAACAGATTTCTCCTCATCAACATTTGAGTTTAGTATGACCACCTTGATGAATGGGAACCACATATTTAGATTCTAGTGGCTTAGCTAATTTTGTAGCCCACAATCCAGTTCATCATTTTGACTACACAGCTGAGGAGGCGCATACCATCCATGTTGATCAATCGTCAATAGTGCATGCTGGACACACCAATAAGACAAAATTTTAGTTGTATTCTAACAAATACATAAAGAAGATTTTCCTACCTTCTTCCGATGTGTGTCAGTGCAGTCGCGGAGCTTCATCGTGATTTGACAAGGGGCTAAGTGAGTCTTCAACAGAGTTGAGGGGGCTAATCTAGTGTATTATATTACATTTGGCCCAAACGATGTTAAATATTATATGTATACGGCCCCCTTTTCCCCTCCCTAAGCTCCACCACTATAGTCATGGCTCACATTGGATTAATATTTTTGGACATTATATATATATATATATATATATATATATATATATATACATATACATACATACATACACGATTCCACACGAATACTATTGTAAAAACAGTCTCGCGAATGATAAAACAAACTTCACATTGATATTGGACCTTTGGTGAATATAGTAATACAGTACTCTATTTTTTTTCATGTCTAAACTTATCATAATCTGGGTCTGCCAACAACAGGCTAAAATTTTCTAACATTTGGAGGAAAGAAGTTCGACTCCCAGAATGGCACAATACATAGACATGTCCTGGTACTTGTGTACACGTTTTCTTTGAGAAAAACACAAAACTTGTCTCCATGCTTTGTTAGAAAGAATGTGTTTTCTTACTTTTGTACAAGCCATTGTTGAGAGAAAGCAACTTGTGAATTCCCATGGGCTCAAAGCAAATATATATGTGGTGGCATATAGAGTATGTAACACAATCGCATTAGAGAGAGTCCCGGGTGAGAGCTAGAACTAGTGGTCCTAATACAATAGCACGATTCAGCTTTCACACTAGTTTTACTTACTGACCTCCGGATCAGCCACTACTTTTAGCTGTAGTGAAATCCACTTATGTAGGTAGTTGAAAATTCTGACGTATATATGAACCTGGGAGGCTGGCACGTTTGGTTACTTCTCGATTGAACTTGTTGAATGTGTCTCTAGCTAGCTCAAGAAGCATCATAATAGAGTGATTTGCAAATTGGCAAAAAAAGACCGTCGTTGGTTAAAATAGATACTCATTAATCTGCATTTTTTTAGCAAAAATGCGCAGAGTATATAGGTTGCTGATCATTTGCTTTTGTATGTAAAGTGGCACTAGCCATGACTTAAGTTTGTTCCTAGAGTGTTGGATAATAGTGATTAGCAAAAAATTAGAACTACTAATTATAAACTTGGCAATAGGGTAGTAGTACGTATCACCTATATCTCTAACTTTCCCAACCACCAATACTAGTAGGCGTGTTCGGGAACCCTCCACAACCTCAAACTCCTCGACTCCACAACCCCAAACCAGCAGCCAGCTTCTCGATAAATATCCTTGAGTCTAGCGATCGTTCGGCAGCGCAGCTTCTTCGCTCGATCGACCCTTGCAGGCCAGAAGCCCATTTAGACTCATTGTGGCCCAGTCGCCTGGGATAATGGGTGGCCTGTGAGCCCATTTGTGCTGGATATGGCCCAACTAGGGAGGAACTCACTTGGCGCTCGCTGGATGTGTCGCTCGTGAAACTAGAGAATACCCCGCGCATTGCTGCAGGGACCGATTGCACTATATTTTAGTGATTTAATTGTATGAAACTTCCATAGTTGAATTAATAACTAATTCCGCCAAAAAATATGAACTAAAGCTAAAATTAAATATTATATATTATATTTGATTATTGTGTAGTTAGATTTTTAATATAAGTGGCATAATGTAATGAAAAAAATTTATGCATTTTGAGTGAACCTTTGATGAGGTGGCATGTGTGGTGAGGTGAAAGGTGTGCATGAGATCAACTAATAATGGAAAACATTTTCTCATGCATGTAGTGGTGGACCTTTGATGAGGTGGCATGTGTGCATGTTAAGATAAATAAGATAGTGGGGATCAACTTCTTATGTATATAGGATAAGAATCGAACCGGTACGCTCACTTGGTGGTGGCATCCGCACGTAATTTTGAGCAAACTCCAACTCCCCGAGAAGCTGGGAGCCTGAAATGACCAGCTCCGCAACTCCTCGAAAAATACACTGCGCTCGTCGCCGGCTTCTATGGCTAAACTTCAGGAGTGGACGCGTTTGGCTGGACTCCATGCGTGGATTCAAGGATTTGAGAAGTGAGACGATTACCGAACACGCCCGGAAGAAGATGTGTGGCCCATGTTGTACCAAGAATCACCTCAACTAGAGCCATCAAATCTCCGCGACTCAATTCGAGGATCATACCCCACAACACCAGGTTGTTTTTTTTAGAATTTTTTTTCATTCAAATCACGAAACACTACAAAGTAGTTGATCCTTACAAGCACACTGAAACGCAAACACAAAGGACCATGAACACCTAGAGTACCCTAAGACAATCATACCACAAGAAGATCTCCGGAGCTCTGTGTCATCATCCCTGAATCTTGAGAGAAGACCCCTGCAGTATAAGGATCTGCAACCGGGCGCAAGCAGGTCATCATCTTCGACCACGGTACAGTTGCCGCCACCCTGTTTCCTCCTTTCTTGACACCAGCGCTGAGAGGGGATGTACATCAATCCAACACACCTGCAACAGCTGTCGCCATCTTTGGCTTTGAGTACCCGAAAAGTGTCCCTTTCGGAAGGACGAGAACTCGAGTCATCCGACCGGTCTAGCACCGCGGCCGGGCCATCCGCCCGGACAAAATAGGATCTCCCACCAGCATCAACATAGAGGAAGGAGAAGAACATCAGCAAAAAATCATACCGGCGAGAAAGAAGAAGGGTCTTCGTCTCCCAGCATCCATCGCCCATCCGAGGACCCAAACGCCCAGTGCCGGTCGACCTCCATCCACCATAGCCCGCGACCTCGATGAGATCTGGGGATCCCCCACCCCGCTGGCTCCTAGACGAAGGCAAAAGCCTCGCCTGACCGCGAACAGAGCCCGTAGAAACTTATTCCGACGCGACACCACCGCAACGCCCTTGGCAGCGTCTCCCTCAACTCTAACCCTACCACGCACCCGGTTTGGCATCTCTGAGAGGTCCGAAATAGTGCTGCCATCGGAACAGCCCCCAAGCACGCCATCTTGAACTTGATACAGCGAATCTGTTGAGCCGGCGGATGAATTATCGTCAGAGAGGACGGCCGGCTCACCATCACCTTCCGATCCTTCAGGAAGTTCACCTCCATGGATGCAACCCACAAAGCCACGCTTCACAACGGGTTGAGCTCGGGCGGGTTTCGCACGCTGAGCCGTCTCGACGAGGTCGGTGCAGCTGTCCGGCTCAGGGCCCGGCTCACCAATCCGGCCGATGAAGACGTGAATTCCGCCAAAGGGGACCCGGTAGCCATACTCAATTGAACCGGCGTCAGGGCCCCAGCCTTCGTCGTCGATATAGATCTTGCCGCGACGACTCTTGGTCATCCGGCCAACTGCGTATCCCTTGAGCCCTTCGAAGCTGCCCTTCAAGAATTCGAATCCACCGTGCGCTGGCCCCACGGTGGGCGCCAACTGTCGTAGAATTGTCACGGCAGATGTCCTCTTGCAAGGACTTAGTCGTGGAGCCATCGCAACTAGGAAGCTTAAAGGGGTTAATCGGGACAAAGGACACGAGAGGTTTATACTAGTTCAGCCCCTTACGGTGAAGGAAGGCCTACGTCTAGTTGGGTTGGTATTGCTTGAGGTTTCGATGACCAGGGAGCGAGATACGCTATGCCTAGCTCTCAATCAGTTGTTTTCTGCCCTAAGCCGCCGGCGGGTCGTCCCCTTATATACACGGGTTAACGCCCTGCGGCCTACAGAGTCCCGGCCGGCTCATAGACAGTCTCCGGCTCGGTGACTAGTTAATTCTACCTTATGATACAAGTCATGCCATCATGGCGGTTTACCACTATGGGCCTTAAGTCGCCTGTGGGATTTAGACCCTTTATTGAACCGCCATCTTCATGCTTGATCTTGGGCTTCTTCTGATGAGTCCTTATTTGCGTAACCCGGCCCCTCCTGGGCGGCTTACACCAATAGTTATATCCCCAACAGCATATGAACACTTCTGTAAATATACAGTGAACAATTCAAACGAAACAAGGAAGAAATTGTAATACACAATTGAAACTTTTACATACATGGAAAAAATAATGAATACATGGTGATCGTTTTTTAAACGCACAATGAAGAATTTTCAGATACACTGCAAACAATCAAGTGGTCATCTTGGTAAGCTATCAACAAAAATTTACAATCAAAGATACACTGCAAACAATTTTTAATACAGAGTACATGACATTAGAGAAGACAATTAATATGTTTTAAATACCTGATAATCATTTTGAAATAAATGGTAAACAATTTGTAATGCATGATTTTTTCGCAAAAAAAATAAATTTTTGAAAATAAACAATGAACAATTTATATTTATCTGGTGAACAACTTTTAATACAGGATGAGCTATTTTGAAAAACCCATGAACATTTTTTGAATACACGGAGAACAATTTATAGACACATCGAACAATTTTTTATACACAATGAATGTTTTTCTAATACATGCTATTTTTTTTAAATATGCCTTGAACAGTTTTTGTTTATGCGATGAACCTTTTTAAAGTACAGAATGAATATTTTTTAAATAGTTTTGACTGTTTTTCCAAAATATATAATGAATTATTTAAAAAATTACATATATTTTCGAAAAACATTGTGTAACATGATGAATAAAAATAGCTGACAATTAAAAATAAAATTGTAACAAGAAAAATAAAATAAAAGAGGGAAGGGGAAAAAGAGCTGAGCAGCAAAGACAAAAAACTACATACAAAACGAGAAAAGAAAAGTGCACAGACAAGCGCAAAAATTATGAAGAGAAATTACCATGATCCAGATTATCTTGTACCAGTTCCTATTCGTGACCTTTTTCACGGAGACGTGCAAAAGATAAATAAAACCCGGACACGCAAGCACACTTTTTTCCTTGAGAAACTCCACACTTTATTTAAAACTCAATAATGTCCGGTACAGGTATAAAATTAGGAGTGGAGGATAACCAAATGTGTCTGCCTACAGCTAGAGAAACTGCACCCTTCGCTAAGTCATGCGCTTCAAAAAAAAGTCGCTTCAAATTTGCTTCTCCAATTCCGCGCTTGCAAACTGCCTTTTGGCTTGCTTGAATATCTCTGATATTTATGGATGATGGTCAAAGGAAAACTTCCTGCAAATAGTAATTGTAGTCATGCAATCCGTCGCCACTCGCACACGTTAAAGGTATAAATCCGAGGCAAGCGAGAAACCTTCAGAACATGCATGCCCTTCTAGGATTTCTAGATCGACTAGTCCATCAAAACAAGTGAGTGAAGCTCCTAAGTCTTGCCATTTTCATCTCTGCATATAGCTGCACTAGCTCCTGTTTCATGGCAGATCCTATTTGCCGCCCGCCGCGGAGCCGGTTGGGGTGGTTCATTTTTACTACACAGCTAAGGAGGCGCATACCATCCATGTTGATTAATCGTCGATAGTGCGTGCTGGACACACCAATAAAACAAAATTTTAGTTATATTCTAACAAATACATAAAGATGATTTTCCTACCTTCTTCCGATGTCTGTCAATGCAGTGGCGGAGCTTCATCGTGATTTGACAAGGGGCTAAGTGAGTCTTAAACAGAGTTGAGGGGCTAATCTATTGTATTACATTACATTTGGCCCAAACAATGTTAAATATTATATGTATATGTAAAGAAAAAAATTGAGGGGGGGGGGGCATGGCCCCCTTTTCCCCTCCCTAAGCTCCACCACTATATACTTATTTCACAACCTACCCTAAAATGGTTAATTGGGTTTGAAGTTTACCCACGATTCCACACGAATACTATTGTAAAAACAGTCCTGCGAATGATAAAACAAACTTCACATTGATATTGGACCTTTGGTGAATATAGTAATACAGTACTCTATTTTTTTTCATGTCTAAACTTATCATAATCTGGGTCTGCCAACAACAGGCTAAAATTTTCTAACATTCGGAGGAAAGAAGTTCGACTCCCAGAATGGCACAATACATAGACATGTCCTGGTACTTGTGTACACGTTTTCTTTGAGAAAAACACAAAACTTGTCTCCATGCTTTGTTAGAAAGAATGTGTTTTCTTACTTTTGTACAAGCCATTGTTGAGAGAAAGCAACTTGTGAATTCCCATGGGCTCAAAGCAAATATATATGTGGTGGCATATAGAGTATGTAACACAATCGCATTAGAGAGAGTCCCGGGTGAGACCTAGAACTAGTGGTCCTAATACAATCGCACGATTCAGCTTTCACACTAGTTTTACTTACTGACCTCCGGATCAGCCACTACTTTTAGCTGTAGTGAAATCCACTTATGTAGGTAGTTGAAAATTCTGACGTATATATGAACCTGGGAGGCTGGCACGTTTGGTTACTTCTCGATTGAACTTGTTGAACGTGTCTCTAGCTAGCTCAAGAAGCATCATAATAGAGTGATTTGCAAATTGGCAAAAGAAGACCGTCCTTGGTTAAAATAGATACTAATCAATCTGCTTTTTTTAGCAAAAATGTGCAGAGTATATAAGAAGATAGGTTGTTGATCATTTGTTTTGTATGTAAAGTGGCACTAGCCATGACTTAAGTTTGTACATTCGGTTGCGATCTACAAGTAACAAGTTGATACTGTTGGGGAACGTAGTAATTTCAAAAAATTTCCTACGCACACGCAAGATCATGGTGATGCATAGCAACTAGAGGGGAGAGTGTTGTCTACGTACCCTCGTAGACCGAAAGCAGAAGCGTTAGCACAACGCGGTTGATGTAGTCGTACGTCTTCACGGCCCGACCGATCAAGCACCGAAACTACGGCACTTCCGAGTTCTAGCACACGTTCAGCTCGATGACGATCCCCGGACTCTGATCCAGCAGAATGTCGGGGAAGAGTTCCGTCAGCACGACGGCGTGGTGACGATATTGATGTTTTACCGACGCAGGGTTTCGCCTAAGCACCGCTACAGTATTATCGAGGTGGACTATGGTGGAGGGTGGCACCGCACACGGCTAAGACACGATCAACTTGATCAACTTGTCTCTAGAGGTGCCCCCCTGCCCCTGTATATAAAGGAGCAAGGGGGGAGGCAGCCGGCCTAGGAGGAGGGCGCGCCAAGGGGGGAGTCCTACTCCCACCGGAAGTAGGACTACTCCTTCCCTTGTTGGAGTAGGAGAGAAGGAAAGAGGGGGAGAGGAACAAGGAAAAGGGGGCTGCACCCCTTGTCCAATTCGGACCAGAGGGGGGGGGGGCGCGCGCCTCCTTCCTTTTGGCCTCTCTCCGCTATTCCCGTATGGCCCAATAAGGCCCATATACTCCCCGGCGAATTCCCGTAACTCTCCGGTACTCCGAAAAATACCCGAATCACTCGGAACCTTTCCGATGTCCGAATATAGTCGTCCAATATATCGATCTTTACGTCTCAACCATTTCGAGACTCCTCGTCATGTCCCCAGTCTCATCCAGGAGTCCGAACTCCTTCGGTACATAAAAACTCATAAACTCATAATATAACTGTCATCGAAACCTTAAGCATGCGGACCCTACGGGTTCGAGAACAATGTAGACATGACCGAGACACGTCTCCGGTCAATAACCAATAGCGGAACCTGAATGCTCATATTGGCTCCCACATATTCTATGAAGATCTTTATCGGTCAAACCGCATAACAACATACGTTGTTCCCTTTGTCATCGGTATGTTACTTGCCCGATATTCGATCGACGGTATCTCAATACCTAGTTCAATATCATTACCGGCAAGTCTCTTTACTCGTTCCGTAACACATCATCCCGCAACTAACTCATTAGTTGCAATGCTTGCAAGGCTTTAAGTGATGTGCATTACCGAGAGGGCCCAGAGATACCTCTCCGACAATCGGAGTGACAAATCCTAATCTCGAAATACGCCAACCCAACAAGTACCTTCGGAGACACCTGGAGAGCACCTTTATAATCACCCAGTTACGTTGTGACGTTTGGTAGCACACAAAGTGTTCCTCCGGTAAACGGGAGTTGCATAATCTCATAGTCATAGGAACATGTATAAGTCATGAAGAAAGCAATAGCAACAAACTAAACAATCAAGTGCTAAGCTAACGGAATGGGCCAAGTCAATCACATCATTCTCCTAATGATGTGATCCCGTTAATCAAATGACAACTCATGTCTATGGTTAGGAAACATAACCATCTTTGATCAACGAGCTAGTCAAGTAGAGGCATACTAGTGACACTCTGTTTGTCTATGTATTCACACATGTATTATGTTTCCGGCTAATACAATTCTAGCATGAATAATAAACATTTATCATGATATAAGGAAATAAATAATAACTTTATTATTGCCTCTAGGGCATATTTCCTTCAGTCTCCCACTTGCACTAGAGTCAATAATCTAGTTCACATCGCCATGTGATTTAATACCAATAGTTCACATTACCATGTGATTAACACCCATAGTTCACATCGACATGTGACCAACACCCAAAGGGTTTACTAGAGTCAATAATCTAGTTTACATCGCTATGTGATTAACACCCAAAGAGTACTAAGGTGTGATCATGTTTTGCTTGTGAGAGAAGTTTAGTCAACGTGTCTGCCACATTCAGATCCGTACGTATTTTGCAAATTTCTATGTCAACAATGCTCTGCACGGAGCTACTCTAGCTAATTGCTCCCACTTTCAATATGTATCCAGATTGAGACTTAGAGTCATCTGGATCAGTGTCAAAACTTGCATCGACGTAACCCTTTATGACGAACCTTTTGTCACCTTCATAATCAAGAAACATATCCTTATTCCACTAAGATAATTTTGACCAATGTCCAGTGATCTACTCCTAGATCACTATTGTACTCCCTTGCCAAACTCAGGGCAGGGTATGCAATAGGTCTGGTATACAACATGGCATACTTTATAGAACCTATGGCTGAGGCATAGGGAATGCCTTTCATTCTCTCTCTATCTTCTGCCGTGGTCGGGTTTTGAGTCTTACTCAACTTCACACCTTGTAACACAGGCACGAACTCCTTTTTGACTGTTCCATTTTGAACTACTTCAAAATCTTATCAAGGTATGTACTCATTGAAAAACATATCAAGCGTCTTGATCTATCTCTATAGATCTTGATGCTCAATATGTAAGAAGCTTCACCGAGGTCTTTCTTTGAAAAACTCCTTTCAAACATTCCTTTATGCTTTGCAGAGTAATTCTACATTATCTCTGATCAACAATATGTCATTCACATATACTTATCAGAAATGTTGTAGTGCTCCCACTCACTTTCTTGTAAATACAGGCTTCACCGCAAGTCTTTATAAAACTATATGCTTTGATCAACTTATCAAAGCGTATATTCCAACTCCGAGATGCTTGCACCAGTCCATAGATGGATCGCTAGAGCTTGCATATTTTGTTAGTACCTTTAGGATTGACAAAACCTTCTGGTTGCATCATATACAACTCTTCTTTAATAAATCCATTAAAGAATGCAGTTTTGTTTATCCATTTGCCAGATTTCATAAAATGCGACAATTGCTAACATGATTCGGACAGACTTAAGCATAGATACGAGTGAGAAACTCTCATCGTAGTCAACACCTTTAACTTGTCGAAAACCTTTTTGCGACAATTCTAGCTTTGTAGATAGTGATACTACTATCAGCGTCTGTCTTCCTCTTGAAGATCCATTTAATATCAATGGCTTGCTGATCAATGGGCAAGTCAACCAAAGTCCATACTTTGTTCTCATACATGGATCTCATCTCAGATTTCATGGCCTCAAGCCATTTCGCGGAATCTGGGCTCATCATCACTTCCTCATAGTTCGTAGACTCGTCATGGTCAAGTAACATGACCTCCAGAACAGGATTACCATACCACTCTGGTGCGGATCTCACTCTGGTTTACCTACGAGGTTCGGTAGTAACTTGATCTGAAGTTACATGATCATCATCATTAGCTTCCTCACTAATTGGTGTAGTAGTCACAGGAACAGATTTCTGTGACGAACTACTTTCCAATAAGGGAGCAGGTACAGTTACCTCATCAAATTCTACTTTCCTCCCACTCACTTCTTTCGAGAGAAACTCCTTCTCTAGAAAGGATCCATTCTCAGCAACGAATATCTTGCCTTCGGATCTGTGTTAGAAGGTGTACCCAACAATTTCTTTTGGGTATCCTATGAAGACGCACTTCTCCGATTTGGGTTTGAGCTTATCAGGTTGAAACTTTTTCACATAAGCATTGCAACTTCAAACTTTAAGAAACGACAGCTTAGGTTTCTTGCCAAACCATAGTTCATACGGTGTCGTCTCAATGGATTTAGATGGTGCCCTATTTAACGTGAATGTAGTTGTCTCTAATGCATAACCCCAAAACGATAGCGGTAAATCAGTAAGAGACGTCATAGATCGCACCATATCTAATAAAGCACGGTTACAACGTTCGGACACACCATTACACTGTGGTGTTCCAGGTGGCGTGAGTAGTGAAACTATTTCACATTGTTTTAACTGAAGGCCAAACTCATAACTCAAATATTTTACTTCTGCGATCATATCGTAGAAACTTTTATTTTGTTACGATGATTCTCCACTTCATTCTGAAATTCTTTGAACTTTTCAAATGTTTCAGACTTGTGCTTCATCAAGTAGATATACTCATATCTGCTCAAATCATCTGTGAAGATCAGAAAATAATGATACCTGCCGCGAGCTTCAATATTCATCGGACCACATACATCAGTATGCATGATTTCCAACAAATCTGTTGCTTGCTGCATTGTTCCGGAGAACGGAGTCTTAGTCATCTTGCCCATGAGGCATGGTTCGCAAGCATCAACTGATTCATAATCAAGTGATTCCAAAAGTCCATCAGCATGGAGTTTCTTCATGCGCTTTACACCAATATGACCTAAACGGCAGTGCCACAAATAAGTTGCACTATCATTATTAACTTTGCATCTTTTGGTTTCAATATTATGAATATGTGTATCACTACGATCGAGATCCAACGAACCATTTTCATTGGGTGTGTAACCATATATGTAAACAGAACAACAATTTATTCTCTTACTTAAATGAATAACTGTATTGCAATAAACATGATCGAATAATATTCATGCTCAATGCAAACACCAAATAACACTTATTTAGGTTCAACACTAATCCCGAAAGTATAGGGAGTGTGCGATGATGATCATATCAATCTTGGAACCACTTCCAACACACATCGTCACTTCACCCTTAACTAGTCTCTGTTCATTCTGCAACTCCCGTTTCGAGTTACTACTCTTAGCAACTGAACCAGTATCAAATACCGGGGGGTTGCTACGAACACTAGTAAAATACACATCAATAATCCGTATATCAAATATACCTTTGTTCATTTTGCCATCCTTCTTATCCGCCAAATACTTGGGGCAGTTCCGCTTCCAGTGACCAGTCCCTTTGCAGTAGACGCACTTAGTCTCAGGCTTAGGACCAGACTTGGACTTCTTCACTTGAGCAGCAACTTGCTTGCCGTTCTTCTTGAAGTTCCCCTTCTTCCCTTTGCCCTTTTCTTGAAACTAGTGGTCTTGTCTACCATCAACACTTGATATTTTTCTTGATTTCTACCTTCGTTGATTTCAACATTACGAAGAGCTTGGGAATCGTTTTCGTTATCCCTTGCATATCATAGTTCATCATGAAGTTCTACTAACTTGGTGATGGTGACTAGAGAATTCTGTCAATCACTATCTTATCTGGAAGATTAACTCCCACTTGATTCAAGCGATTGTAGTACCCAGACAATCTGAGCACATGCTCACTGCTTGAGCTATTCTCCTCCATCTCTTTAGCTATAGAACTTGTTGGAGACTTCATATCTCTCAACTCGGGTATTTGCTTGAAATATTAACTTCAACTCCTGGAACATCTCATATGGTCCATGACGTTCAAAACGTCTTTGAAGTCCCGATTCTAAGCCGTTTAAGCATGGTGCACTAAACTATCAAGTAGTCATCATATTGAGCTAGCCAAACGTTCATAACGTCCGCATCTGCTCCTGCAATAGGTCTGTCACCTAGCGGTGCATTAAGGACATAATTCTTCTGTGCAGCAATGAGGATAATCCTCATATCACGGATCCAATCCGCATCATTGCTACTAACATTTTTCAACATAATTTTTCTCTAGGAACACAATAAACTGGGAGCAATATCGCGGGCTATTGATCTACAACATAGATATGCTAATACTACCAGGATTAAATTCATGATAAATTAAAGTTCAATTAATCATATTACTTAAGAACTCCCACTTAGAAAGATATCCCTCTAATTTTCTAAGTGATCACGTGATCCAAATCAACTAAACCATAACCGATCATCACGTGAAATGGAGTAGCTTTCAATGGTGAACATCAATATGTTGATCATATCTACTATATGATTCACGCTCGACCTTTCGGTCTCAGTGTTCCGAGGCCATATCTACATATGCTAGGCTCGTCAAGTTTAACCTAAGTATTCTGCGTGTGCAAAACTGGCTTGCACCCGTTGTAGATGGACGTAGAGCTTATCACACCCGATCATCACGTGGTGTCTGGGCACGACGAACTTTGGCAACGGTGCATACTCAGGGAGAACACTTTTATCTTGAAATTTAGTGAGAGATCGTCTTATAATGCTACCGTCAATCAAAGCAAGATAAGATGCATAAAAGATAAACATCGCATGCAATCAATATAAGTGATATGATATGGCCATCATCATCTTGTGCTTGTGATCTCCATCTCCGAAGCACCGTCATGATCACCATCGTCACCGGCGCGACACCTTGATCACCATCGTAGCATCGTTATCGTCTCGCCAATCTTATGCTTCCACGACTATCGCTACCGCTTAGTGATAAAGTAAAGCATTACAGCGCAATTGCATTGCATACAATAAAGCGACAACCATATGGCTCCTGCCAGTTGCCGATAACTCGGTTACAAAACATGATCATCTCATACAATAAAATTTACCATCATGTCTTGACCATATCACATCATAACATGCCCTGCAAAAACAAGTTAGACGTCATCTACTTTGTCGTTGCAAGTTTTACGTGGCTGCTACGGGCTTTAGCAAGAACCGTTCTTACCTACGCATCAAAACCACAACGATAGTTTGTCAAGTTGGTGCTGTTTTAACCATCGCAAGGACCGGGCGTAGCCACACTTGGTTTAACTAAAGTTGGAGAAACTGACACCCGCCAGCCACCTGTGTGCAAAGCACGTCGGTAGAATCAGTCTCGCGTAAGCGTACGCGTAATGTCGGTCCAGGCCGCTTCATCCAACAATACCGCCGAACCAAAGTAAGACATGCTTGTAAGCAGTATGACTTATATCGCCCACAACTCACTTGTGTTCTACTCGTGCACAACATCAACACATAAAATCTAGGCTCGGATGCCACTGTTGGGGAACGTAGTAATTTCAAAAAAATTCCTACGCACACGCAAGATCATGATGATGCATAGCAAAGAGAGGGGAGAGTGTTGTCTGCGTACCCTCGTAGACCGAAAGCGGAAGCGTTAGCACAACGCGGTTGATGTAGTCGTACGTCTTCACGGCCCGACCAATCAAGCACCGAAACTACGGCACCTCCGAGTTCTAGCACACGTTCAGCTCGATGACGATCCCCGGACTCCGATCCAGCAGAATGTCGGGGAAGAGTTCCGTCAGCACGACGGCGTGGTGATGATATTGATGTTCTACCGATGCAGGGTTTCGCCTAAGCACTGCTACAGTATTATCGAGGTGGACTATGGTGGAGGGGGCATCGCACACGGCTAAGACACGATCAACTTGATCAACTTGTCTCTAGAGGTGCCCCCCTGCCCCTGTATATAAAGGAGCAAGGGGGGAGGCGGCCGGCCTAGGAGGAGGGCGCGCCAAGGGGGGAGTCCTACTCCCACCGGAAGTAGGACTCCTCCTTCCCTTGTTGGAGTAGGAGAGAAGGAAAGAGGGGGAGAGGAACAAGGAAAAGGGGGCTGAACCCCTTGTCCAATTCGGACCAGAGGGGGGGCACGCGCCTCCTTCCTTTTGGCCTCTCTCCGCTATTCCCGTATGGCCCAATAAGGCCCATATACTCCCCGGCGAATTCCCGTAACTCTCCGGTACTTCGAAAAATACCCGAATCACTCGGAACCTTTCCGATGTCCGAATATACTCGTCCAATATATCGATCTTTATGTCTCAACCATTTCGAGACTCCTCGTCATGTCCCCGATCTCATCCGAGACTCCGAACTCCTTCGGTACATCAAAACTCATAAACTCATAATATAACTATCATCGAAACCTTAAGCGTGCGGACCCTACGGGTTCGAGAACAATGTAGACATGACCGAGACACGTCTCCGGTCAATAACCAATAGCAGAACCTGGATGCTCATATTGGCTCCCACATATTCTACGAAGATCTTTATCGGTCAAACTGCATAACAACATACGGTGTTCCCTTTGTCATCGGTATGTTACTTGCGCGAGATTCGATCGCCGGTATCTCAATACCTAGTTCAATCTCGTTACCGGCAAGTCTCTTTACTCGTTCCATAACACACCATCCCGCAACTAACTCATTAGTTGCAATGCTTGCAAGGCTTTAAGTGATGTGCATTACCGAGAGGGCCCAGAGATACCTCTCCGACAATCGGAGTGACAAATCCTAATCTCGAAATACGCCGACCCAACAAGTACCTTCGGAGACACCTGGAGAGCACCTTTATAATCATCCAGTTACGTTGTGACGTTTCGTAGCACACAAAGTGTTCCTCCGGTAAACAGGAGTTGCATAATCTCATAGTCATAGGAACATATATAAGTCATGAAAAAAGCAATAGCAACAAACTAAATGATCAAGTGCTAAGCTAACGGAATGGGTCAAGTCAATCACATCATTCTTCTAATGATGTGACCCCATTAATCAAATGACAACTCATGTCTATGGTTAGGAAACATAACCATCTTTGATCAACGAGCTAGTCAAGTAGAGGCATACTAGTGGCACTCTGTTTGTCTATGTATTCACACATGTATTATGTTTCCGGTTAATACAATTCTAGCATGAATAATAAACATTTATCATGATATAAGGAAATAAATAATAACTTTATTATTGCCTCTAGGGCATATTTCCTTCAGATACATGTTTATGTCTATTCTTCCTAGAGTGTTGGATAATAGTGATTAGCAAAAAATTAGAACTACTAATTACAAACTTGGCAATAGGGTAGTAGTAAGTATCACCTATATTTCTAACTTTCCCAACCACTAATACTAAGGAAGAAGATGTGTGGCCCATCACCGAAAATTCGCAGGAGCGCTCGTCCTCGCATGCTCACGGTATCGCCGTGCGTTCGTTCGGCTCGGGATGCGGGGCGTGCGAGGTATTAGTTGGGGTGGTTGAGGGGTTTTTTATTTTGTGCACGTGACGGCCTGAGACGCCATGGGAGAGATTGTTGGTGTTAGACGGCAAAGCGGTTATGACGAGTTTTCTACGCCCCGTTTGCTCCGATTAAGTACGGGATGGCACGTAACGTGTTATGCGTTTGGTAGTGGGATGGACGGGCCGCGCGTTTACCAGTAACTGGATACGTACGACGTCGGTCGCAGCGTGACATTTGTGCTATGCTTTTTTAGGGCAAAGCAAAGCTTTACAACTTAACGGTGCACGAGCAAGTCACCCGAAACACAAACAGCCTCTGCGGGTGGTACAATATGTATGATGTGGGAATTACGTGTTGTATTCCTCAGGTGCAAACACACATATATATGATGTACACGAGTAGGCCACGACCTCAACTATACAAGGCAACTAGAAGGTGGGCCCAATACACAAATATGCACAACACATATACTCAACACCCCCCCCCCCCCGCAGTCGAAGCGGCACCGCGGCTGACGCAAAGACTGGACCAGAACTCCTCAAATGATGCCGTAGGCAAGCCCTTGGTCATGATATCTGCAAATTCTTGGGAAGTAGGGACATGTAAAACATGAATATGGCCAAGGGCCACCTGTTCCCGAACAAAATGAATATCCAACTCAATATGCTTGGTCCGTTGATAATGCACCGGGTTAGCAGAGAGGTAGACCGCCGAGATGTTGTCACAGTAGACCACCGTGGCACGATCAATAGGGCAAGAGAGCTCCTGAAGCAGCTGGCGAAGCCACGAACACTCGGCGACGGCGTTGGCCACTGCACGATACTCAGCCTCAGCACTGGAACGAGAGACCGTAGGCTGCCGCTTGGACGACCACGAGATGAGTGAGGGTCCAAGGTAGACACAATAGCCCAAGGTGGAGCGACGAGTGTCAAGGAAGCCCGCGCAGTCTACATCGGAGTAGGCGGTGAGGGCGGTGTCGGCGGAGGCGTGAAGCGTGACCCCAAGATCCATAGTGCCACAGACATAGCAGAGAATCCGCTTGACAGCAGCCCAGTGAACGTCACGAGGAGCGTGCATATGAAGGCACACTTGCTGCACGGCATACTGGATCTCCGGTCAAGTCAGAGTGAGGTACTGAAGAGCACCAACAATAGACCGATAGAAGCAGCATCTGAAGCAGGAGAACCATCCGTGGCAGAAAGCTTGGCCTTCGTATCAACAGGCGTAGCAGCGGGCTTGCAGTTAAGCATGCCAGCGCGCTCCAGGAGCTCATGAGCGTACTTCCATTGATGAAGGAAGAAGCCATCCGGACGGCGCACCACCTCGACACCGAGAAAGTAGTGCAAAGGACCCAAGTCCTTGATGGCGAACTCAACACGAAGACGAGCCGTGAGCTGACTGAGGAGACCAGCCGTACATGCCGTTAGGATGATGTCGTCGACATAGAGCAGCAAGTAGGCCGTGTTAGAGCCCTGATGATAGACGGAGAGTGAGGCGTCCGAGCGGGTGGAGCGGAACCCAAGCTGGTGGAGAAACGCCGCGATGCGCTGGTACCAAGCGCGCAGAGCCTGCTTGAGTCCGTACAAGGACCGCGAAAGCAGGCACACGTGGTCGGGAAGCGCCGGGTCAACAAACCCGGTGGGCTGCTGGCAGAAGACCTGCTCCTCGAGGTGACCATGGAGGAAGGCGTTGGAGACGTCCATCTGGTGCACCGGCCAAGTACGGGAGACCGCAAGGTGGAGAACCATGCGTATCGTGTCGGGCTTGACGACCGGAGCGAAGGTGTCGGTGAAGTCGATGCCAGCACGCTGTCAAAAGCCACGAACGACCCAGCGCGCTTTGTAGTGATCAAGGATACCATCGGGACGGAGCTTGTGTTTGAAGACCCACTTCCCGGTAATCACGTTGGCGTGCCGGGGACGGGGAACAAGCTGCCACGTCCGGTTGCACAACAGGGCGTCAAACTCCTCTTGCATCGCAGCCATCCAGAGCGGGTCACGAAGAGCGGCTCGAACGGAGGACGGCAACGGCGACGGCTCAGAGGTGGACGCCGCATGGACGTAGTCATCCGAGGCGTAGCGCGAGCTCGGGCGAAAAATACGTGTACGGGCGCGGGTGACTGGACTGGCCACAGGCGCCGGGAGGGCCGTGGGCACCGAGAGGGCCGGGGGCGCCGCGGAGGCCGTGGGCCTCGGGGGCGCCGCGGGGGCCGTGGGTGTCGGGGGCGCCGCGGGGGCCGCGGGCGCCAACGTTGGGGGTGCCGGGGGCGCCAGCGCCGCGGCCGTAGGAGGCGCTGCATGCGGGGGGCACGCCTCAAAGCTAGGGGGTAGGCCAAGAGAGGAGCACGAGCGCCCTGGGAGAGGCGTCGAGGAGCCCGCATCATCAGTGGCGGGAGGAACAGCCGGGGGTACCTGGTGAAATGGAAACACATGCTCATCAAGACGGGGGCGTACCAAAGAGAAGATGGTGAGGTGTGTAGTTCCACTGTGGGCGACAGGGTCTAATGTTAAGAAGAAGTGATGCAGTGGCGAGTGCGTCCGGCCAGAAATGAGGCAGCACGTTGGCATGAAACAGGAGTGTGCGAACGCAGTCATGCAGAGTGCGAAGGACGCGCTCGGCTTGACCGTTCTGCTGTTAAGTGTACGGGCATGTGAGGTGGAAAACTGTGCCGTGATGCAACAAAAAGGTGCGGAAAGCGAGGTTGTCGAACTCTTTTCCATTGTCCGTCTGAAGCGCAAGGATGGAAAGCCCAAACTGCGTGCGCACATAGGAGTAAAAGGCCGTCAAGGTAGAGAGTGCATCCGACTTCCTATGCAAAGGAAAAGTCCACACATAATGAGAATAGTCATCAAGAATGACCAGATAATATAAATAGCCCGAGTTACTGGGAACCGGAGAAGTCCACACATCGCTATGAATCAACTGAAAAGGAAAAGAAGCAATGGTGGTGGAATTAGTAAACGGCAGGCGAACATGTTTGCTGACGTGACAGGCATGACAAGTGTGATCCTCGATCTTATTGCAACTGAAACTGAAACTCCTAAGAATATGACGGAGTGTGACGGGGTTGGGATGACCCAAGCGAGCGTGCCAGAGATCGACGCTAGCGGAGAGAGCAACCGGTGCGGTGGTGATGGATGAAGGCGAGTGCACCGGATAGAGCTCGCCGGGGCTGTCACATCGGTGAAGTACCATCCTGGTTCGAGCATCTTTGACACAAAAACCAAGCTCGTCAAATTCAACGGTAACAGGATTTTCACGAGTGAAACAACGAACGGAAATGAGATTCTTAATAAGATGAGGTGACACAAGTATGTTAGACAAAGATAATGGAGTAGAAGTAGAAGGAAAAGAAGTGTGCCCAACATGTGTGATAGAAAGTGTGGAACCGTCACCGACAATGATGCGGCGGTCGGTGGAGACAGGAGTGAAGGAGGCAAGGTTACCAGGATGAGCAAACATGTGAGCGGTAGCACCGGTGTCCATGTACCAATCACCACCTCCAGTATAGTTGTTCAGCGTAGGAGCAGTATGCCCGGTGAGGAGCACCGGGTACCAGGGTGCCGGCGGCAGGGCCGGCGAGGGGGACGGAGACGCCATGGGGAAGCCGTAGTCGCCGCTCAACGGCGGCAGTGGGTACGCTCCATACAGCCCCGGCTGCAACTGCGGTGCCGTGTAGGCCGGATGGCCTGCCGGAAAAACCTGCAGGCCCACTGACAGATGCTGCAGGTGCTAGGCGCCGTCTGACTGCTGCCCAGTGGGCGAGTGCTGACTCGCTGACGACCCCCACCAGTACCCGGGAGACTCGTACGCGAGCGGTGACCCGTACGTGGATGCGGGCGGAGTCCCGTATGCCCCGTACGTAGGATACCCGTACATGGGAACGAGCGTGTCGTAGGTGGCGGCCGCCCCGTATGGCGGCGGGCCTGCGTCGTAGGGCGTCGGCGGCGGGGCGGCAGAGACGGCGGCGGACGGGCCTGGTGACGTCATTGCTGGTCCGACGGCGGCGATCGGCGCGGTTGGGCGGCAGCAGCAGGAGGCTTCGGTTGGAGGCAGTAGCGACGCGCGGCTGGTGGGCGGCTCGAGGGAGCCGCGGGCGCTGACGGGCTTGGATGAACAGGTGCAGCGGCGGCTAGCGTGCGATGCGGTCTCGGCGTGAGCCCAATGGGATGCGTATGGACTACAGGATGCAAGCACGAAACTGTAACCTTGCTACTGGACGCATGCAAGCACGCTAATGCAGACTATAGCATGCAACCATGCATCAACAAAGCCATGCATGGGCGATCGGGACAGCGATGGCTAGCGTGCAGCGTTAGCAAAGCAAGGAAAGCGCGGGCGGGTGAGCGGCTAGGCAGCGCGCGCAGGGAGAGGAGGAGCGGCGGCCGGCGCGGGAGACGCGCTAGCGGCGGCGGCAGCGGTGCGGAGGAGGCACACGCGGCGGCGGAAGGCTAGGGTTAGAACCCGGAAACTGATACCATGTATGATGTGGGAATTACGTGTTGTATTCCTCAGATGCAAACACACGTGTATATGATATACATAAGTAGGCCACGACCTTAACTATACAAGGAAACTAGACGGTGGGCTCAATACACAAATATGCACAACACATATACTCAACACAATAGAGTTCCAACTGGTGCTGTCATTCGGTAAACATAAACAACCAACTTTAGCTAGTTCATGCGCTACAGTATTAGCACTGTGTCGACAGACGCTAATAGAGTGTTGGGAGAACCGCATTTTCAGCTGGAATTTAGTGTCTTCGATGATGGCCGCATAAAGAGACGAATCCACCTTGGTACAGTCGAGTGCTTCAGATACGAGTTTCGAAACATTTACAATCATGATGCAAGATGGTGTATATCCCGTTGCAATGCATGGCATATGTCGTGGAATTGTCACGGCAGATGTCCTCTTCCAAGGACTTACTCGTGGAGCCATCGCAACTAGGAAGCTTAAAGGGGTTAATTGGGACAAAGGACACGAGAGGTTTATACTAGTTCAGCCCCTTACGGTGAAGGAAGGCCTACGTCTAGTTGGGTTGGAATTGCTTGAGGTTTCGATGACCAGGGAGCGAGATACGCTATGCCTGGCTCTCGATCAGTTGTTTTCTGCCCTAAGCCGCCGGCGGGTCGTCCCCTTATATACACGGGTTGACGCCCTGCGGCCTACAGAGTCCCGGCCGGCTCATAGACAGTCTCCGGCTCGGCGACTAGTTAATTCTACCTTATGATACAAGTCATGCCATCATGGCGGTTTACCACTGTGGGCCTTAAGTCGCCTGTGGGCTTTAGACCCTTTATTGAACCGCCATCTTCATGCTTGATCTTGGGCTTCTTCTGATGAGTCCTTATTTGCGTAACCCGGCCCCTCCTGGGTGGCTTACACAAATAGTTATATCCCCAACATTAGGCCCCAGATTGATTTGAACCGGTTCATGTCAATCTTTATAATACCTTAAGAAACAAGCCTTCAGTCTTCTTGTCTGCGCAAAGGTTTTAACCCGCCATGACGTCATCTTCTGGATCCGCGTTAACCCGTCATGACATCATCTTCAATTAAATTCATATTTTACTCCATCATATCTTCCAACGGATCTTTGCCTTTATTGACCATTCCGAAAAACGAGGCGTCGGGGTCGCTGGATAATGATGTTCGATCCTCTCGTTTCTCGCGCCGTCTCAGTCGGCCCTTCCTTATAAATAGGTGCGACCTAGGTCTTTCCCATTCTCCTTCCTCGGTCGTCTTCCTCCTCGCACTGTTTCTCTGCCGCTCGAGCTCTGCCGCCGCCGCCGCAGATTTCCTCGTCTTCTCCAACTCATGCCGCTGCATCAACCTGACTTGACCAGAGAAACGCGACGGAACCCTGCAACAGCTCTGCATCCGTAAGTCATTTTCCTTCCCTGCTTTTAGATCTGCATTGCGGCCTCCCGAGTTCGTCGGTGTTCATCGCCGCCCATTGCAAACCCTTGATAGTTTTCCTCTTCAGTGCTCCTTTTTGATCTTTAGACAATTAGAACTACTGCGGTGGCTGTTTCGCACCCATCTCGAATAGAAATAGATCTCATTTCCCTTGTTTAAAGGCCTCTTTCGAGTGTATGAACTTCTCTGTACTGGTTTTAGGTCTAGAAATTTTTATTTTCAGAATGATTGTTTGATCCAAAATAATAGCTGCAACTTGTGAAACCTGTTTGTTCCACACTTAGCCAAAAAACGGCATCTGTCGACTCTGTTTCAGCCATAGTAGTTCATGTGACCGGTTTAAGATAATACTGACTGTCAGCACTGCCTGCTTTTGGCGACTTAAGACAATTTTCATCATCTTTAATACTTGCAGCTATTTAAACATTATCACACAACCACCTGTATGTCATTAGGCCCCTACTTAAGCCGCCATCTCAGACAACCCAATAATACTTATTCTCCGGGTTATAATAAACCGGAAAATTTCCTTTATCTTGTTGGAGGCTTCAATTTACTCAATGGCACCTAAAGCTGTTAAACCTCCGATTACCTGCAACTGGGTCACATCCATTGTTACGGAGACCAAACTGTCAGAGTTTGTGAAGTCCGGCCATCTGCCCAAGAAGGACGTCATGTCTTATCGTGCTCCTGACCCGTCTGAAGAGAAACCTCAACCCAAGGAAGGGGAGGTGATCATTTTTACCGATCACATGAGCCGGGGATTTGCTCCTCCCGGTTCAAAATTCTTTAGAGACGTTTTGCACTTCTTTGACTTAAGACCTCAAGACATCGGGCCCAACTCCGTGTCAAATATCTGCAACTTTCAAGTTTTCTGTGAGGTTTACCTTGGAGAAGAACCCATCCTACTCTTGTTCAGGGAATTGTTCTATTTGAACCAGCAGAATGAACGGGCCAACGGGCCCAGTCTGGAGCTTGGTGGCATATCAATTCAAAGGCGGAGAGACTGCCTGTTCCCTTATGCTGAATTGCCGAGTCATCCAAAGGACTGGAACCAGACATGGTTCTACTGCCAAGATACTTCGCCGGCTGGCAAAAATCCATTGCCCGGCTTCCGCGCATTGTGCCTTGAACCTACTCACCCGCTGCCGGATAAGTTGACAGCTATTGAACGCCTGCCACTCACCCCAAAAATCAAGAGGATTAAAGCTCTTCTAGGGAACGGCTTAGATGGCATTGACTTGGTCCGAGTCTGGATTGCTTGGAGAATAATTCCGTTAAGCCGCCGCCCCGGCTTAATGTGTAATTATTCAGGCGAGAAGAATGACCCTCAACGTCATAACCCTGACGACTTACCAGATGACGTAGTGGAAGCTACAACTCAGTCCTTGTTGAAAGAGGGCACAGTGAATAGTAATGCCTTCGGCTTACTACCTTTTTGCCAGAAGAACCCGGCCCCTGCAGTAAGTTTCCAGCCATCGGGTTATATTTTATCATGTTAGGTTGTATTCTTACGCATAACCAGCTATAACCTTTTACAGGCAAATGATAGCTTCTGGAACACGCAATATGATCATGAGGCTGCCAAGAAAGCCAGGGCGGCCAAGAGAGCTGAAAAGAAAACCACCAAGCCCACCACCTCAAGGAAAAGGAAGCCAAGCGCCTCTGAGCTGTTTCAGCTTGATGATACTGATGATAATGAGGAAGAGGTAACCTTTAAAATTCCCTTGCTCCTTTATTTCTACCTTACTGATGCTAACCTTCTTTCAGGAAGACACGGGCAACAGCCAACCCGTCGAGGAAGAGGTAATTGTAATCTCCTCCGACTCCGAGCTTCAGCCGCGTCAGAAAATTCGAAGAGTAACCCGGAAAGTAAGATTTTCACATCCTTTGGCTTACCAAGATCCTGACTTTCTTTTGAAGCGACAGAATTATGAGAGCCGGAGGCAGACCCGGACCAGCAAAGACACGGAACTCTCCTCCGGCTTACCTGATGTGTCCAGGAAACGCCAGACTGAGGTTATCTCCGATTTACACCTTCTTTTTCCTTTGGCAGGCTTCATTTGTTAGCCTCTCAATTATTCCGACTCCAACTATTAGGATATTTCACCTTCCTCCGGTCAGTCTATGCAGTCCAACATGCCAGCCTTCAAAACTGCTCCCGGGTAATATAAACTTGTTGTACCTTATGCTTTATTTTACTCATATTTGCTGTATTTAACTTGCCTACCTTTTCCACAGTGTGCAAGTAAAGCCCAGCAAAAGGGCAAAAAAGAATAAGCCGCCCCAAGAGCCGGTTGTGACTGAACTAGAGTTGGGCACAGCTACTCCTGATGCCTCTGCTCACGAGCCGCCGCCACAACCGTCTCATGATGTTCCTATATCTTCCTCTGACCCGCCTACTGAACAAACACTCAACGATTTTGGTAACCCGGAGGCTCCTAGCCCCGCCAAGGCAAACGATCAGGAAGTTGAAATTCTCAAGACTCAGTTTGTTGAGCCGGCACAGCCGTCTGCACTTGCCAAGTGTTCTAAAAAGGAATTGGTGGAACGCCGGAAGGCCAAGCTGGATGTCGCTGACTATACTCATTTGAGTATTGGAGAGATTGTCTCCGGCTATATCAATCAAGTACAAAGCAGCCGTGACCTGGAAATTGACATGGTGAAGCAGATACAGCAAAAATCTGAGGTATGACTTATGCTAGCTTACTTTCAATCACCCTTACTGTACCAGCCCCCAAGTCTATTGCTTATGAATAAATATGCTATAGACTTAGAAAAATTGTTAGAGCTACTTACCTGGCTTAAAGAAAAAATAATTGAACCGGATGTAACACAATACCTTTAACTTGCGATATACATTAGCCCCCAAGTGCCAAAAATCTTTGCTTGCAAGGTATTTGGGACTTAATATTCAGGACCGGCTTATATAAACCAACCCCTGAGGGTAAACTTAACTCCTGAAAATTGGCACATATAAGTTCACCGGGTTCTTAACAACCTGATGTAACTAACATTAATTCTGGAAGATTATAATGTATTCCATTGTATCTTCAAGAGGGTCACAAGATACCTAATGTTGGCACTTGTAAAATATGATGAACAAAATTCAAGGTTTCTTATTCGAATACGATCAGTGACCCATTCCAAAGGGGTTGAGCTAAGATTCGGATACGATCTGTTAGCCCCCAGTGGCTGTGGCGATGCCAATCAAGTGGGTATCGACAGCTATGTTCTCTTTGGTTCGAATACGACCTATGTTTGAACAGGAAGCCCCCAAGTGACCATAAGAGTTGTTTAATGACGCTGATTCAAATACGATCCACGTCAGACCCAAAAGGAGTTAAGCTATGATTCAGATATGATCAAGAAGCCCCCAAGTGGGTTTGACAGTATGCCGATCAAGCGGGTATCGACAGCTATGTTCTCTTTGGTTAGAATACGACCTATGTTTGAACAGGAAGCCCCCAAGGGATCAACGGCTAGATTCAGATATGATCATAAGCCGGACCAAAGGAAAGCCGGATTCAGATATGATCCGCTTCTCCTTGGTTATCTCCACCACCTGTCAAGGAAAAACACATAAACCTTTTTGGGAGTGGAAAAAGGACAGAGGTCCTGCTTTATTGCTTTATATAATATATATAGTATAAGTATATACACATTAGAGCTGACGGCTCAAGTATAATAAGGCCGAAGATGAGCAATATTCCACGGCCGACAGGTCTCCTCCTCCGACTTACGTGAGTCTTTGTGCTCTCGAACGTCGATAAGGTAGTATGATCCATTGTTCAGATTCTTGCTGACCACAAAGGGTCCTTCCCAAGGAGGGGATAGCTTGTGCATGTTAGATTGATCCTGGATGAGTCGGAGCACTAAGTCGCCTTCCTGAAAGGTTCTGGACTTAACCCGGTGGTTGTGGTAGCGACGCAGGTCTTGCTGGTAAATCGCCGAGCGGGCTATTGCCAAGTCTCGCTCTTCATCCAATAGGTCAAGTGCATCTTGCCGACCTTTTTCATTTTCTTCCTCAACATAAGCCGCCACACGGGGTGAATCGTGACGGATGTCACTTGGCAGGACCGCCTCTGCTCCATACACCATAAAGAAAGGCGTGTAACCCGTAGATCTGTTAGGGGTAGTATTGATGCTCCAGAGTACAAAAGGTAACTCCTCCACCCAACAACCCGGCGTCCGCTGTAAAGGGACCAAGAGCCGGGGCTTGATACCCTTCAAGATTTCTTGATTGGCTCGTTCTGCTTGGCCATTTGATTGAGGGTGAGCTACAGCTGAAACGTCAAGCCGGATATGCTCTCGTTGACAGAAATCTTCCATAGCTCCTTTGGAAAGGTTAGTACCATTATCAGTTATGATGCTGTGTGGAAAACCAAAGCGAAAAATCACCTTTTTCATAAACTGGACTGATGTGGCTGCATCACACTTACTAACTGGCTCCGCCTCCACCCACTTTGTGAACTTGTCAACTGCCACCAAGAGGTGAGTCTTTTTATCCTTAGATCTCTTGAAAGGCCCGACCATATCAAGCCCCCAGACTGCAAACGGCCAGGTAATTGGAATCATCCTTAACTCTTGAGCCGGCACATGGGCTCGTCGTGAGAATTTCTGACATCCGTCACATTTACTGACCAGGTCTTCCGCATCAGCATGAGCCGTCAGCCAATAGAACCCATGACGGAAGGCTTTGGCCACAAGAGATTTTGAGCCGGCGTGATGACCACAATCACCTTCATGAATTTCACGAAGGATCTCCTGACCCTCTGCAGGTGACACGCAATGTTGAATCACTCCAGTGACGCTGTAATGATGTAACTCGCCATTGACCATTGTCATGGACTTGGACCGCCGGACGATTTGTCTTGCCAAGGTCTCGTCCTCTGGCAACTCTCCCCGGGTCATGTAAGCCAAATAAGGCACTGTCCAATCCAGGGTAACGTGGAGAGCCACCACCAGCTGTGCCTCCGGGTCTGGTATTGCCAGATCTTCTTCTGTAGGTAACTTAACAGAAGGATTATGCAAAACATCAAGAAAGGTGTTAGGCGGCACCGGTTTACGCTGAGACCCCAGCCGGCTTAAGGCATCCGCCGCCTCATTCTTCCTTCGATCAATGTGTTCCACTACGTAACCCTTAAAATATCCAGCCACAGCATCGACTTCACGACGGTAAGCCGCCATGAGGGGATCTTTAGAGTCCCACTTGCCTGACACCTGTTGAGCCACAAGGTCTGAGTCTCCTAAGCATCTTACCCGGCTCAAGTTCATCTCTTTGGCCATCCGGAGACCATGGAGCAGGGCCTCATACTCAGCTGCATTGTTAGTGCAAAGAAACATAAGCCGGAGCACATAACAAAATTTGTCACCCCGAGGGGAAGTTAATACAACTCCAGCCCCCGAGCCTTCCAACTGTCTGGACCCATCAAAGTGAATAATCCAATAAGTATTATCGGGCTTCTCCTCAGGTGCATGTATCTCTGTCCAGTCGTTGATGAAATCCACCAAAGCTTGGGACTTAATGGCAGTGCGCGGCGCGTACTTCAGACCATGAGGCCCGAGCTCGATGGCCCATTTGGCGACTCGTCCTGTAGCCTCTCTGTTCTGAATAATGTCTCCCAAGGGGGCAGAACTTACCATAGTGATAGGGTGACCTTGGAAGTATTGCTTCAGCTTCCGGCTTGCCATGAACACCCCGTAAACAAGTTTCTGCCAATGAGGATATCTTTGCTTTGACTCGATGAGTACCTCACTGACATAATAAACCGGCCGTTGAACCGGGTATTCCTTACCAGCCTCCTTGCGCTCTACCACAATCGCCACACTGACGGCTCGTGAATTGGCAGCCACATATAACAGCAAAGGCTCTTTGTCAATGGGAGCCGCAAGAACCGGCGGTTCAGATAACTGCCTCTTCAAATCCTCAAAAGCAGCATTAGCGGCATCACTCCAGACAAAGGTGTCTGCCTTCTTCATTAATTGGTATAGTGGTAGGGCCTTCTCACCTAACCGGCTTATGAACCGGCTCAAAGCGGCAACACGACCCGCCAATCGCTGAACATCATTAATACATGCCGGTTTAGCCAAAGAAGTGATTGCCTTAATCTTCTCCGAATTAGCCTCGATGCCCCTGTTTGAGACCAAGAATCCCAAAAGCTTGCCTGCAGGCACACCAAATACACACTTCTCCGGGTTAAGCATCATTTTGTAAACCCGGAGATTGTCAAAGGTTTCTCTGAGATCAGATATCAAGGTTTCCGCCTCTCTGGATTTCACTACTATGTCATCCACATAAGCATGAACATTGCGCCCAATCTGGTCGTGAAGACAATTCTGTACACATCGTTGATAAGTCGCCTGGGCACTCTTGAGCCCAAACGGCATAGACACATAGCAAAAGGCTCCGAACGGGGTGATGAAAGTCGTTTTCTCCTAGTCCTAACTGCCATCTTGATCTGATGATAGCCAGAATAAGCATCCAAAAAACTCAAACGCGCACAACCTGTCGTAGCATCAATGATTTGATCAATACGGGGGAGAGCAAAAGGATCAGCCGGACAAGCCTTATTTAGGTCCGTGTAATCCACACACATCCGCCAGGTGCCATTTTTCTTGAGTATGAGCACCGGGTTAGCCAACCATTCTGGGTGAAAAACTTCAACAATAAACCCAGCCGCCAAGAGCCGGGCGACCTCTTCTCCTATAGCTTTTCGTCGCTCTTCATTGAATCGCCGCAGAAATTGCCTGGCCGGCTTATACTTCGGATCAATATTAAGAGTGTGCTCAGCGAGTTCTCTCGGTACACCCGGCATGTCAGAAGGTTTCCATGCAAAGATTTCCCGGTTCTCATGGATGAACTCGATGAGCGCGCTTTCCTATTTAGGATCCAAGTTGGCACTGATGCTGAATTGCTTAGATGAATCGCCTGGAGTGAAATCAACAAGCTTAGTCTCTGCAGCCGATTTAAACTTCATGGCCGGGTCATGTTCCGTAGTCGGCTTCTTGAGAGAAGTCATATCTGCCGGGTCAACGTTATCTTGATAAAATTTGAGCTCCTCTGCTGCACAGACAGACTCGGCGTAAGCCGCATCGCCCTCTTCACACTCCAGGGCCACCTTTCGGCTTCCATGCACAGTGATGGTACCCTTTTAACCCGGCATCTTGAGCTGTAGATACACATAACACGGCCGTGCCATGAATTTGGCATAGGCTGGCCGCCCGAACAATGCGTGATATGGACTCTTGATTTTGACCACCTCAAAAGTTAACTTTTCCGCCCTAGAATCATGCTCGTCTCCGAAGGCCACCTCTAGCTCAATCTTCCCCAAAGGATACGCTGACTTACCGGGCACCACTCCATGGAAGATGGTGTTGGAAGTCTTTAAATTCTTGTCAGTTAAGCCCATGCGTCAAAAGGTCTCGTAATAGAGGATGTTGATGCTGCTACCTCCATCCATGAGCACTTTAGTAAACTTATAACCACCAACTTGCGGTGCCACCACTAGGGCCAGTTGACCCAGATTATCAACCCGGGGAGGGTGATCCTCCCTGCTCCAGACAATAGGCTGCTCCGACCACCTCAAGTAACGAGGGACTGCCGGTTCAACAGAATTCACAGCCCTCTTATGAACTTTCTGATCACGTTTACACAAACTTGTGGTGAACACGTGATACTGCCCACTGCTTAACTGTTTCGGATGGCTCTAATAACCCGACTACTGCTGCTGCTGACCTCCTTGACCAGACTGTTGTTGATTATAAACACCCTGGTTTCCCTGAAAACCGGATCCTGAACCACCGCCCGGGCCATGAAAGCCGCCGGCTCCTGAACCGCCGCCTGGGCCTTGATTGCCATCAAATGTGTTAGAATTCTTGAAAGCTTTCATGATCGCGCAATCCTTCCATAAATGAGTCGCTGGTCGTTCCCGGGTACCGTGTTTCGGGCAGGGTTCATTGAGTAGTTGCTCGAGAGACGGACCTGACCCACCAAACCGGGGTGGCTTTCCCTTGCGCTTCTGATTGTTATCCTATGCATTGGCCACAAATTCTGGGTTACTGTCTGCCTTACGCTTATTGCCTCCTTGACTCGCCGGGTTATGCTGCTGACCCTTTCCATTGCCGTTCTTCTTTCCCTTCACTGTCTTTTCCTCATCAGACGCGGGATCCTTGGTACTATCAGAATCGGCATACTTGACTAAAGCCGCCATCAGCGTCCCCATATCGTTGCAATCATGCTTAAGGCGCCCCAGCTTCTGTCTCAGAGGCTCAAAGCGGCAATTCTTCTCCAGCATGAGAACTGCTGAGCCGGCATCCATCTTGTCAGACGAATGTATTATATCCTTGACCCGGCGCACCCAATGAGTCGTAGATTCACCTTCTTCCTACTTACAATTTGTCAGATCCACAATTGACATAGACTGCTTGCAAGTATCTTTGAAGTTCTGGATGAAACAGGCTTTTAGCTCCGCCCATGAACTAATGGAGTTGGGTGGCAAACCCTTTAACCAAGAACGGGCCGTTCTGTCCAGCATCATGGTGAAATATTTAGCCATCGCCTCATCACTAACCTCTAGTAGCTCCATAGCCATCTCATAACTTTCAATCCATGCCCCAGGCTGTAAATCGGCCGTATAATTCGGCACCTTCTGAGGCCCCTTGAAATCCTTGGGCAGACGTACATTACGTAAAGCCGGTACCAGACAAGGAACTCCTCCGGTTCTAGTAGCAACCCCCGCTTCAACGGAAGTCGTCGGGTAAGCCGGTGAGTTCTGTTGGGCTGCTAGCTGAGCCGCCCGCTCGTCCTCCTGACGTATCCGATCCTGACCCGGGTTATGCCCGCCGGGCTGGTTCCGGCGCTGAGCGTTACTTGACAAGGCCTCTGATTCCATGTGCCTACTGTAACTCGGGCTCCGATTTTGACGAGGCGGAGCTAACCAGGGCGGAGGAGTCGAGTGAATCCTATCCCGGCTGTAGGAGTAGGTCTCTTGCTGAGCCAGAGTTGTTTGGACAAGTTCTCTGATCTTCCGGGTTTCCACCGCTGTCGGATCATCCCCATCTACCAGGAGAGCCGCCAAACGTGCTGATGCTGCAATTAAGTTCTCCATGGGGTTGGAGAGGTGACCCTGCGGTATTGGCACGTAATTGGGCGGTGCCATATTGCCGTGAGGCGGTGCCATCCCCTGAGGCCGGACTGGACCTCCCGCTCCGGATGTAATAAGCTGATTCACACCTGGCGGGTTACTTGGGCCGGCCCCCGGTGTAGCAAAGAGATTCCGAGGATCATAATTCTGAGGTAAACGGGGCTGAGTTTTCTGATGTCTCCTCCTCATTACCTCATTAGATGCGTTCAGGCTCAACATGAGCTGCAAGGCCTCTGCCTGAAGTTGCTGCTCCCGTACGTCCAAAGCCGCCCGCTCTGCTGCTAATCTAGCGTCCTCAGCTGCTAAGGTTTCTTTGACCCGGGCGATCTCGTCACGAACCTGTGCCACCTCTGCCTCATGCTCAGATTGGTTCGCAGGGATGACTGTAACAGTTAACAAAGTCGTAAGCTTATCCATGAGATGCATCAGCACCTGAGCCGGTGAGCGCACAGGGCCTCCTGCCCCGGCTGCTCCTAACCCGGACGTTATTGCCGCTGAAGCCGTAGAATTTTGGCCGGGTTGAGTACCAGCCATGAAGACTCCTGCCCGGTTTGGCGACTCTGAGAGGTCCGGAATAGTGCTGCCATCGGAACAGCCCCCAAGCACGCCATCTTGAACTTGATACAGCGAATCTGTTGAGCCGGCGGATGAATTATCGTCAGAGAGGACGGCCGGCTCACCATCACCTTCCGATCCTTCAGGAAGTTCACCTCCATGGATGCAACCCACAAAGGCACGCTTCACGACGGGTTGAGCTCGGGCGGGTTTCGCACGCTGAGCCGTCTCGACGAGGTCGGTGCAGCTGTCCGGCTCAGGGCCCGGCTCACCAATCCGGCCGATGAAGACGTGAATTCCGCCAAAGGGGACCCGGTAGCCGTACTCAATTGAACCGGCGTCAGGGCCCCAGCCTTCGTCGTCGATGTAGATCTTGCCGCGACGACTCTTGGTCATCCGGCCAACTGCGTATCCCTTGAGCCCTTCGAAGCTGCCCTTCAAGAACTCGAATCCACCGTGCGCTGGCCCCACGGTGGGCGCCAACTGTCGTGGAATTGTCACGGCAGATGTCCTCTTGCAAGGACTTAGTCGTGGAGCCATCGCAACTAGGAAGCTTAAAGGGGTTAATCGGGACAAAGGACACGAGAGGTTTATACTAGTTCAGCCCCTTACGGTGAAGGAAGGCCTACGTCTAGTTGGGTTGGTATTGCTTGAGGTTTCGATGACCAGGGAGCGAGATACGCTATGCCTGGCTCTCGATCAGTTGTTTTCTGCCCTAAGCCGCCGGCGGGTCGTCCCCTTATATACACGGGTTAACGCCCTGCGGCCTACAGAGTCCCGGCCGGCTCATAGACAGTCTCCGGCTCGGTGACTAGTTAATTCTACCTTATGATACAAGTCATGCCATCATGGCGGTTTACCACTATGGGCCTTAAGTCGCCTGTGGGCTTTAGACCCTTTATTGAACTGCCATCTTCATGCTTGATCTTGGGCTTCTTCTGATGAGTCCTTATTTGCGTAACCCGGCCCCTCCTGGGCGGCTTACACCAATAGTTATATCCCCAACAGCATATGAACACTTCTGTAAATATACAGTGAACAATTCAAACGAAACAAGGAAGAAATTGTAATACACAATCGAAACTTTTACATACATGGAAAAAATAATGAATACATGGTGATCGTTTTTTAAACGCACAATGAACAATTTTCAGATACACTGCAAACAATCAAGTGGTCATCTTGGTAAGCTATCAACAAAAATTTACAATCAAAGATACACTGCAAACAATTTTTAATACAGAGTACATGACATTTGAGAAGACAATTAATATATTTTAAATACCTGATAATCATTTTTAAATAAATGGTAAACAATTTGTAATGCATGATTTTTTCGCAAAATAAATAAATTTTTTTAAAATAAACAATGAACAATTTATATTTATCTGGTGAACAACTTTTAATACAGGATGAGCTATTTTGAAAAACCCTTGAACATTTTTTGAATACACGGAGAACAATTTATAGACACAGCGAACAATTTTTTATACACAATGAATGTTTTTCTAATACATGCTATTTTTTTAAAATATGCCTTGAACAGTTTTTGTTTATGCGATGAACCTTTTTAAAGTACAGAATGAATATTTTTTAAATAGTTTTGACTGTTTTTCCAAAATATATAATGAATTATTTAAAAAATTACATATATTTTCGAAAAACATTGTGTAACATGATGAATAAAAATAGCTGACAATTAAAAATAAAATTGTAACAAGAAAAATAAAATAAAAGAGGGAAGGGGAAAAAGAGCTGAGCAGCAAAGACAAAAAACTACATACAAAACGAGAAAAGAAAAGTGCACAGACACGCGCAAAAATTATGAAGAGAAATTACCATGATCCAGATTATCTTGTACCAGTTCCTATTTGTGACCTTTTTCACGGAGACGTGCAAAAGATAAATAAAACCCGGACACGCAAGCACACTTTTTTCCTTGAGAAACTCCACACTTTATTTAAAACTCAATAATGTCCGGTACAGGTATAAAATTAGGAGTGGAGGATAACCAAATGTGTCTGCCTACAGCTAGAGAAACTGCACCCTTCGCTAAGTCATGCGCTTCAAAAAAAAAGTCGCTTCAAATTTGCTTCTCCAATTCCGCACTTGCAAACTGCCTTTTGGCTTGCTTGAATATCTCTGATATTTATGGATGATGGTCAAAGGAAAACTTCCTGCAGATAGTAATTGTAGCCATGCAATCCGTCGCCACTCGCACACGTTAAAGGTATAAATCCGAGGCAAGCGAGAAACCTTCAGAACATGCATGCCCTTCTAGGATTTCTAGATCGACTAGTCCATCAAAACAAGTGAGTGAAGCTCCTAAGTCTTGCCATTTTCATCTCTGCATATAGCTGCACTAGCTCCTCTTTCATGGCAGATCCTATTTGCCGCCCGCCGCGGAGCCGGTTGGGGTGGTTCACTTACGGGGTCCGCACAATGTTTCGTTCGCTGATGTTTCCTTCATTGGTTGCTGCGTTTTTTTCTCAAATTTTCTTCTGTGGTTTTTTGTTTCGGGTTTTTCGCTCTGTTGTCCAGTTTTCAGTGGTTTTGTTCAGACTTTCTGTTTTTCCTGTTTTGATCCGTTTTTTCCTTTTTCCTTTTGTTTCTTTTTCTCTGTTTTCTTCTCTTTCTTGTGATATTAAAAAATGTCGTCGTATACTAAGGAAATGTTCAACGTATATTACAAAATAGTTCACCATGCATTATAAAAATCATTGTCATGTATTAAAAGCAAGTTCGACATATATTACCAAAATGTTCATCGTATATTAAAAAAAGTTCAGCATGAATTATTAAAAATATTCATCATATATTAAGAAAATGTCAACATATATTATGAAAATGTTCAGCGTGTATTTAATAATGTTTAAAACAAAAATAGTCAACGTATATTAAAAAATGTTCAACATGTATTTAATAATTTTTAAAATAAAAACTGACCAAGATACCGGTTCAATGCAGTGAACTTATGCTATTGACCGAGATGCTACAGTGAAACCGGTTTTTTTTAAGGCGGGGACAAAAACTTTATTGATGAGCAATGTCAAGGGATAATCATAATCTCATGTGGCTGGGTAAGACAGACATGTCTGCCTAAAACAAGATGTAATGAAACATTTAGCCAAACTATGGGCGTGGAGTAAATGCGCTCCAGCTCATATGAGTTTGGATGAACAGTAAATTCTGGAAAAAAATCTGATTTTATTTTTAGCAAAACACTGCCAAATGTTTTAAATGCTTGCAAAATTTCATCATGAAATGACATCCTAGGAATTCATGGCAAAAAAAATCAATGCTTCAAAAATATTATTCCAAAAGCATTTTGGAGTCCTGATTTTATTTTGCCACAACTTCCACGGATGTCAAATTCTGCAAGCAATGAAAACATTTGTCAATATTCACCATAAAAGATCAATTTTATTTTGTTTTCAATTTTTTTTCATATTTTACTGTTTACTCCAAGCTCATATGAGCTCGAGCTGAGAAGGGCACTTTCGCTAAACTATTTGCTTCTACATTACTGCATCGGCCTTCAAATATGGACATGCATGAATCAAACTCAGTCACGCTTGCCTGTATCTCCTTAATGATCGCCGCATGCTGACCCCCCGATGTTGCCTTATTTATCTCGTAGTACCACCTAACAATCAAATGTGATGATAATGTTGGTCAGGAGGAGATCCTTTGCCAAGGCAAGAGCTTCATGACACGCAAGAGCCTCTAAAATGGTAGGGTATGTTATTCCGGCAAAGGTAATCGACAAGACTCATATAATGTCCATTGTTATTGTTGATGTCCTGGGCGAGTGGGTGCTTACCATGTCGACTCCCGACCAGATAAGCTGGGGAAAGGACCCCCTTTGTCGGTTTCGTCCTGGGTCACTTCGAACAACCCATGACACATACAAGGAAGATTCCACAAGATTTTGCATAGAAGATGATGACTCCTTTCCACTGACATAGCCTACTAAGACTCTTATTATCCTAGGCCTTCGGTATATTATATAAACCGAGGTTAGACTAGTCGATAAATCATTAGAATCTTACACAACAATCTCGTGGTAGACACATGTACTTTATACTATACCCCAATATAATAAACACAAGTAGGACGTAAGGTATTATCTCTTTAAGAGAACCCGAACCTGGGTAAAATCCAGTTTCCTTGTTACAATCATTGCAAGACACCTAACTTAGGATCCCTACCTCGAGATCTGTCGGATTTGGCTCCGTATGGTATCCTGTAGATGACGGCCGGTGCTCCGTTGTCATCCCTTCTCGCTTCTGCTCCATCTACATTCAGCTTGGCCGTTCCCAATTGAAACTGGGTGCTACCGTATTGCGCCGCTACAATGTCTTCCGGTAGCTATAGCGCCATTTTTTGTTAACTTCGTCCGAATGGGTCGGCCTAGCTGGCATGCACTTTGTGCGAATCCACCTCAAATACAGCCCGCGGGTGTCCCATAGGAGGCCCGATTCCTATTCAGGGGATCTCCTAATCGACGTGCTTTGCGTCAAACAGATCCGCGACGCACAAGGGCGAGCACGACTGGGCTGTCCCACTAGAGGGTGCCGCGAGCAGGCTACTCTGTTTACCAGCTTCGGCACTGTAGCTAGCCAATGGACCGAACGTTGGTTCTTGTCTATGCATCAGCGCGAAAATATAAGAACTAATAAAAGCTAGCGGCAAATCTGAAACATTTTAAAGTTTCGAACTGAAACAGTTTTTCCACACAGAAATACTTTTAGAAACTCAACCTTCTTATCAAATCTGTGAATTATTTTAGGGAAACTCGCATTTTTTGAAAACAGTGAACTATTTTCAATCTCTGAACAAGGTTGAAATTCTGAACAAAAATTTGAAAATGTGAAAAAAATAAACAGTAACATTTTTATAAAACAGAATTTTTTTTAAAACTCATAAATAAAATGTGAACAATTTTATAAATTTGTGAACAATTTTTTGAAATTGCGATTTTTTGAAAACATGAACGTTTTGGGCGTTTATGAATAAATTTTAACAAGAACATTTTTGGAAATTCCAAATATTTTTTGAATTTGTGAACAAATATTGAAAAACGTGAATGTACTTTGCAAACATGAACATTTATTTAAATCTCTCGAACAAATTGGAACATGTGAACTATTTTGGGAAACATGAACATCTTCTGAAATTTGCGAACGAATTTCAAAAACACAAACATTTTTTGTTCATGTTTATAAAAAATCAGTTTTTTTAAAAAAATGAATGTTTAATGAAATGCGTACACTTTTCAATTTTTTTGTACAAATGTTGAATAAACACAAACATTTCGACAAAATATGAACAATGTTTTGGATATATGCATATTTTTAAAAATTGGAACATTTTTTAAACTATTAACAAAATTTGAAAAACGTGAATAAATTTTGGAAACGCGCAAATTCTTTTTGAAACTCCCTCGAATACAATTGAAAAACCGAACAGTTTTTGAAACTAAAACATTTTTTGCAAACGTGAACATTTTTTGAAACTCCAAGTATGTTAGAGCTTCTTTGTTTGCGATGTTCCATGACGGCAGGTGAAAGATGTTTGTCCCCAGATTTAGTGGAGAATTTGGAGTCTCAGCTCGGAGAAGCTTATCTGTTATCTACGGCTCAAATCATTCAAGCCTCTGTTCTGCCATCAGGCTCCTTCTCTAGACTTCCTCGTCTTTGTTTATGTAGTGTCTTTAGCTTTCTTCATATATGTGCAACATTTGCACGATGTTTCAAAACTCTGTTTCACATAATTGCTCGTCTGTAATATTTCCTCTGTTCCAAATTAGTTGAAGTTCTAGCTTTGCCCAAAGTTAAATTTATTAAGTTTGACCAAATCTATAAACAATATATTAGCATCTATGACACCGAAATAGTTTCATTAGACTCACCATAAATATATTTTCATAATATGTATATGTGATGTTCTAGGTATTAACACATTTTTATGTATACTTGGTCAAGCATAAAGTAGTTTGACATAGGACAAAACTAAAACTTCAACTAATTTGGAACGGAGGGAGTAATGTACCTCTAGGCTATAACGAAAAAAAATAGTTGTAAAAGACAGAGTGTATTTATATTTTTGTAGTCTATGAAAGCATCATTGGGACATAACTTAAACTAATCTTGTCTACATGATGTCTCAGACTAGAAACTTCCCATTCAAATGTGTTCTTGTATATGTTGTTGAAGCAAGGTAAGACATATGACAGTTCATGTTCCATTTCTTGAAATTTCTGTGTCTTATGCAACATGTTGCTATGCAGATACATGCTCTCCCGAGCATCGGTTCCACGACACTCTGTTATCCTAAAGTTTTATGGAGAGGATATTGCTCATTTAGATGGCCTTATTGTTGTTATTTCAAAATTTTCTAGGAGAGAACGAATGCCCCTTCAATATGTTACATACACTGACCTAGTGACAGAGCTTAGTGAGGGCCAATGGGGGCAATGCCCCCCCCCCCCCCCACACACACACACAATTTTTTATTTACATAAACATATACTATTTAACATTATTTGGGCTAAATTTAATATAATACACTAGATTAGCCCCTCAACTCTGTTTATGACTCACTTAGCCTCCTCTCAAATCACGTTAAAGCCCTTTCATTGCATGACTACTTGGCCCCTTCGAAAATCAAAATATAGATGTTGCTCACCTCAAACTTCAAGAACTGGTTTAATTGCTTGACATAGTGCCTTCAACAGATTTCTCCTCATCAACATTTGAGTTTAGTATGACCACCTTGATGAATGGGAACCACATATTTAGATTCTAGTGGCTTAGCTAATTTTGTAGCCCAAAATCCAGTTCATCATTTTGACTACACAGCTGAGGAGGCGCATACCATCCATGTTGATCAATCGTCAATAGTGCATGCTGGACACACCAATAAGACAAAATTTTAGTTGTATTCTAACAAATACATAAAGAAGATTTTCCTACCTTCTTCCGATGTGTGTCAGTGCAGTCGCGGAGCTTCATCGTGATTTGACAAGGGGCTAAGTGAGTCTTCAACAGAGTTGAGGGGGCTAATCTAGTGTATTATGTTACATTTGGCCCAAACGATGTTAAATATTATATGTATATGGCCCCCTTTTCCCCTCCCTAAGCTCCACCACTATAGTCATGGCTCACATTGGATTAATATTTTTGGACATTATATATATATATATATATATATATATATATATATATATATATATATAGACACACACACACATATACATACATACATACATACATACATACATACATACATACACGATTCCACACGAATACTATTGTAAAAACAGTCTCGCGAATGATAAAACAAACTTCACATTGATATTGGACCTTTGGTGAATATTGTAATACAGTACTCTATTTTTTTTCATGTCTAAACTTATCATAATCTGGGTCTGCCAACAACAGGCTAAAATTTTCTAACATTCGGAGGAAAGAAGTTCGACTCCCAGAATGGCACAATACATAGACATGTCCTGGTACTTGTGTACACGTTTTCTTTGAGAAAAACACAAAACTTGTCTCCATGCTTTGTTAGAAAGAATGTGTTTTCTTACTTTTGTACAAGCCATTGTTGAGAGAAAGCAACTTGTGAATTCCCATGGGCTCAAAGCAAATATATATGTGGTGGCATATAGAGTATGTAACACAATCGCATTAGAGAGAGTCCCGGGTGAGAGCTAGAACTAGTGGTCCTAATACAATCGCACGATTCAGCTTTCACACTAGTTTTACTTACTGACCTCCGGATCAGCCACTACTTTTAGCTGTAGTGAAATCCACTTATGTAGGTAGTTGAAAATTCTGACGTATATATGAACCTGGGAGGCTGGCACGTTTGGTTACTTCTCGATTGAACTTGTTGAACGTGTCTCTAGCTAGCTCAAGAAGCATCATAATAGAGTGATTTGCAAATTGGCAAAAGAAGACCGTCCTTGGTTAAAATAGATACTCATTAATCTGCATTTTTTTAGCAAAAATGTGCAGAGTATATAGGTTGCTGATCATTTGCTTTTGTATGTAAAGTGGCACTAGCCATGACTTAAGTTTGTTCCTAGAGTGTTGGATAATATTGATTAGCAAAAAATTAGAACTACTAATTATAAACTTGGCAATAGGGTAGTAGTACGTATCACCTATATCTCTAACTTTCCCAACCACTAATACTAGTAGGCGTGTTCGGGAACCCTCCACAACCTCAAACTCCTCGACTCTACAACCCCAAACCAGCAGCCAGCTTCTCGATAAATATCCTTGAGTCTAGCGATCGTTCGGCAGCGCAGCTTCTTCACTCGATCGACCCTTGCAGGCCAGAAGCCCATTTAGGCTCATTGTGGCCCAGTCGCCTGGGATAATGGGTGGCCTGTGAGCCCATTTGTGCTGGATATGGCCCAACTAGGGAGGAACTCACTTGGCGCTCGCTGGATGTGTCGCTCGTGAAACTAGAGAATACCCCGCGCATTGCTGCGGGGACCGATTGCACTATATTTTAGTGATTTAATTGTATGAAACTTCCATAGTTGAATTAATAACTAATTCCGCCAAAAAATATGAACTAAAGCTAAAATTAAATATTATATATTATATTTGATTATTGTGTAGTTAGATTTTTAATATAAGTGGCATAATGTAATGAAAAAAATTTATGCATTTTGAGTGAACCTTTGATGAGGTGGCATGTGTGGTGAGGTGAAAGGTGTGCATGAGATCAACTAATAATGAAAAACATTTTCTCATGCATGTAGTGGTGGACCTTTGATGAGGTGGCATGTGTGCATGTTAAGATAAATAAGATAGTGGGGATCAACTTCTTATGTATATAGGATAAGAATCGAACCGGTACGCTCACTTGGTGGTGGCATCCGCACGTAATTTTGAGCAAACTCCAACTCCCCGAGAAGCTGGGAGCCCGAAAGGACCAGCTCCGCAACTCCTCGAAAAATACACTGCGCTCGTCGCCGGCTTCTATGGCTAAACTTCAGGAGTGGACGCGTTTGGCTGTACTCCATGCGTGGATTCAAGGATTTGAGAAGTGAGACGATTACCGAACACGCCCGGAAGAAGATGTGTGGCCCATGTTGTACCAAGAATCACCTCAACTAGAGCCATCAAATCTCCGTGACTCAATTCGAGGATCATACCCCACAACACCAGGTTGTTGTTTTTTAGAATTTTTTTTCATTCAAATCACGAAACACTACAAAGTAGTTGATCCTTACAAGCACACTGAAACGCAAACACAAAGGACCATGAACGCTTAGAGTACCCTAAGACAATCATACCACAAGAAGATCTCCGGAGCTCTGTGTCATCATCCCTGAATCTTGAGAGAAGACCCCTGCAGTATAAGGATCTGCAACCGGGCGCAAGCAGGTCATCATCTTCGACCACGGTACAATTGCCGCCACCCTGTTTCCTCCTTTCTTGACACCAGCGCTGAGAGGGGATGTACATCAATCCAACACACCTGCAACAGCTGTCGCCATCTTTGGCTTTGAGTACCCGAAAAGTGTCCCTTCCGGAAGGAAGAGAACTCGAGTCATCCGACCGGTCTAGCACCGCGGCCGGGCCATCCGCCCGGACAAAATAGGATCTCCCACCAGCATCAACATAGAGGAAGGAGAAGAACATCAGCAAAAAATCATACCGACAAGAAAGAAGAAGGGTCTTCGTCTCCCAGCATCCATCGCCCATCCGAGGACCCAAACGCCCAGTGCCGGTCGACCTCCATCCACCATAGCCCGCGACCTCGATGAGATTTGGGGATCCCCCACCCCGCTGGCTCCTAGACGAAGGCAAAAGCCTCGCCTGACCGCGAACAGAGCCCGTAGAAACTTATTCCGACGCGACACCACCGCAACGCCCTTGGCAGTGTCTCCCTCAACTCTAACCCTACCACACACCCACCTAGCGAATAGACCCGAGGTTCCCCCTCCCTCCCGCCACTGGAGCGGCCGACGAAGAGAGGGGGAATCGGTGGCGCGCAAGCGAACCCTCGTCGCCTCCCTAGTTCGCCTCGTGCGATCCTACTTTTCCGGAGCATCATGTTGTTGGGGATGCAAAAACTCTGGAGGCTGAATGATCTGATGCGATGGGTTCTGGTCTGAGGACATACCTCGAGCCGGTGGCAGCACGTAATTCGGCGCCGCTGCTCGAAGATTACCCTCGTTACGGAAACCATCAGATCATCCTGATGTGCTGCTCGTGTAACATCCCAAATTTTCAATTTGGAATGTTTTACAGTTTTAGTTAAGCATCTATGGCATTGTGTTTGAATTGTGGTGGAATTTGCAAATTTCAGAGGCATTTGAATATTTTTTCTATTTGATTTTGAATTCACTTCAATTGGCATTTGAAATTATTTTCAAAATTCTTGCCAAATACTTTGATCAAAAGTATGAGAGGGGATAACATGACACTCCAAAAAGTCAGAATAAAACAATGCCAAAAGTATTTGAATTCAAATTTGATTTTATTTGGAATTATGAAAAAATGTTTTTAAGTTTGTTTTCTGCCTCTGAAAAATAGTTCATCATTTAGGGTTATTTTTTCTGTTCATTTTGATATATATATATATGTCCTATATAAAATTATTTTTATTTTTCTCTATTTATTTTATTTTCTCTCTGTCAAAATTTAAAAAAACACTTCTAGTGCCAGCCGGCCCCGCCAGCCAGCCGAGTCGGCCTGCCCGCCAACGCTCGAAACCGCTACGGGTCGGCCGCCCGACCCAGCGCCCCCTCCCCACGCCCATCGACAGGAAGGCCCACCTCGTCATCTTCCCCTCGCCCATGGCACGAGCACCAGAGCGCGTGCGGAGCGCGTTGTCGCTTCGATCCTCGCGGGATCGCGATTCCCCGTCGCCCTCTTTCCCAAGTATATATGTCCTATATATACCCCTTGCTTCCCTCGACCGAACCCCCTAAACCTCATGTCCAAAGACTCACCACCCCGATCGCCACCTCCGTTCCAATCTCATCGCCGCCTCCATCCATCGACATTGTTTTCGACGTCGGTAGGTCCTCCTGAGGCCTTTCCTTCTGCCCTCCGACTTCTCTCGATGCATTATGTTGTTTTGACATGGTCGCGTCCTCTTCTTTGCTCCACATCAACGCGTCGAAGATCCCGTGCTCTTGCTGGAGCGTGCGGGCACAGGAGCTTGACGAGCACGCCCCGCTCACCATAGACGCCTACGAACTCCACCAACTCCACCCTGAGAACCCCTTCGCGCCACCGCACTCGCCCGTCACCGCCGCCGGCCGCCAGAGAAACCGCGCAACCGACGCCCGAGTTGCCTGCCATCGCCGAACACCTATGTAAGCCCACGCCCGCTCCCGTCCATTGGATCTTCATCCGATGACCTAGGTTAGATCGTCAACAGTTTGGTTTTATTTTATTAGATTGGTTTAGTATACAGTTTATTATAGTTTAGGTCGAACCGGTTCTCCGGTTTTCCTTTTATTAATCGAACGCACGTAGTTTCGTTAGTTCATGACTAAGCATTGTTTAGCTACGGATCGCATAATTCCCTGGACCAATAGCAGCCCGACATGTATCTAGTGACCGATCTGTTTTTTTTTAGTTATTTTTGTTTCTGTTTTTAAAAATACAAAAGTTTCAATCTTATAAAATTAATATCTCCTAGGTTATTTAATATTTTAATTTGATTCTTTTTGCTCTAGATTGGAAATTTCTTAAAGTTTATGTAGATATCAAATTTGACCATGTTTGAAAATTTGAATTTGGATTTATACGAAATTTGTTCAAGTCACTAAATTTGCAATGACTTGAGCTGGGAATAATTTTTTTAGTGATTATTTTTATTACCTATGTTTTATTGCATTAGTTGATATCCTCCCCACCATGCATGCAAGTAGGTGTAATTGAACCAAGTTCTTGAGTAGTATCATGTGGTAGAATGAACCCAAAATCCGCATGACACCATTGCCCATGACATTGTAGTTATTTTGCTATGCCTTGTAGACGGGGTTGGTTGAGTGATACACATGGAAGATGTGAGAGTCAAGATGATGACAACCCCAAGACTTCAAGATGCTCAAGACAGACTCCAATTCACTACTGGGTGGAGGACGGATGGACGGGCACCCTGAAGTATCCAGTGGTTGGCCCTGGGATGCATGGAGAAGCGCCATGACATCTTGCGGAAAGCTTCACCCAACTACGAAGAGACATATGGATATACCTTGACCGAAAGCTTACATGTGTTGCCGCAAGCCATTATGGGCTCTGGCTTGGTCGACCCTAAGCGTGACTCTGGACGAACGGTGCCAGCAGATGTAGAAGAACTGTATGGGCACCGACAGTGGCCCAGAGGATCTCTATGAAAGACCCTGTTTCGTTCGCCCCGTCTTTAAATACCCTGCAGTGTGAGGACATGAAGGAGGAAACGATTCTTGCGGGTAAAGTGCACAAGACTCTTCAGAGTGGAAATCTAATCGATTAGCCGTGTCCTCGGTCACGGACATCTGAGCCTATGGAATTGGATTTATTCGGAACTCTCAACACCAAATATAATAAATTCATGGGTTATAATGATTTTGGGTAGGAGACACTGGTTGACGGAACCATCTCAACAATAACCAATATTTTGTAGTAATTGCAAGCAAATCCTTTTGATGTAGGAAAAAAATTGCTTTTCGCATAAAACTTAAACATAGAGCCCCACAACCAAAATTGCATAGAGTGATAGCATTATTATTATTATTATATTGTCTTTTCTCTCTTTGACTTGTCGACATATTCAAAATGCTGACCTACACGACTGCAATGTCTCATGTTTGCAGAGGAGTTTTCCGACCAAGAGTGAGGCTACGATCTACGCTCGGTGATTGCCCTTTGGAGTTGGATGGGCTCGCTTATCGTCTACGCTTCAGCAGTGGTTTTTTCTTCTGAGTTGACCTTCGACCGAATTTATTCTATTGTAATAAAGACTTGATATGAGATTTGATGTAATAAATCAGGTGTGATTGAACTTTGACATTTTCATCAATGTCCTGTATGTGCCAGCATGATCTTGTGATGGTATAGATACACAGAGACTTGACCAATTTTGGGTTAGGTCGCTACAGCTCGAGGACGCACCCTTGGTGGAAATAGGCGGGCCTAGAGGAGACGACGGTGCAATCGGGGGTGACGCCTTGACACGATCCGCCCCAATCTCATCGCGGAGCTCGTCGAGGTCAACTCCGATGGCGAGCTTGACGTCGTCGAGGCGGCCGGAGAGTTGGTCCAGCTTGTTGTCGAGCTTGGCGAGGGCCGTGATCATCTCGTCGTTGCGCTCTGCCGAGCTCTTGGAGAAGGCGACGTCGAAATCAGTGCGCAGAAGCTCGTAGATCACCTTGGTCTCCAGTAAGATTTTTTCCATGGCTTCAGCGCGGCGGCGGTCGGCGAACCGAGTGTGGTGGTCGACTGGAAAAATCCAGGGTGGGGAAACGGCTCTGATGCCAAATTGTGAGGTCTCAATCTCGAATTTCACTACTTCATGGCAGAATTCGATTACAAGGAGGGGAATCGAAAGAGAAGGAAGCCATTCTCACACGTCACACGCACACATGCATTACAAACTAGCCGTTTGCCGGCCGCCTACGCTCCTATCCTTCTCCAGTTAGGCCCATTCTGGCCTAGCGCTGCCTCTTAGCCTCTTAGGCCGTGTATCGATTAGAACTGTTTCTTGGCGTGCGTCTTGCTCGCTGACAGAATGATATTGTATTTTTTTATTGACGATGTAACCTTATTTTCCAATAAATAAAGCTCATGTTTTGTTAAACTAGTAAGCATGCACGTGCAATGCACGTATTATAATCTGCAATAAACATATATTTTAAATCTTAATTCTCTTTTAAAGAGTTTTTTACCGAGCCATTTAAGAAAACAGAATTCTGTCAATTATAATGACATAAGAGAATAATTTATTAGAATACAAAATGAACTGAAAAATGTAGCTTATACTCCAGTAAAGGGAGATCATCAACCATACCGATTCACAAGCAAAGTTCATTTATTAAATCATCATTTGTTGGATTGGCAGGTGATGAAAGAAGAAATAGTTGTGAGAAGAGCTTAATTAACTTCTGATGGCGTGCTGAATGTTTTGAGATTCTTAGGGAGTCCACCCAGAATCATACAATTTGTGGAATCTATGTTGTTTCCGTCATCTTGCATCTCACGGTTTCTTATGTTATCATGATTCAGTTCCAAGTCTAATAAAATGGTAGCTAGTTATATAAATATTTTCAATAAATTTGTTTATCAACTTTTATAGATAGTTATATAACAAAAATGGCCTTTGGTGGCCGAGCACCCTGCAGGCCGGAATCAGCCCCGTCGGTGCTCGTTGTGATCGGTGCCACGCGAGTATGACACTACCGTATTTTTACTATATTTATAGGAGAGTCGGCTGCATAGCCCCGTTTTTGCTATTAAATAAACCATGCGAGCTCACATACTCTAGCAGACACATGAGTGCAGCACAGCTGCATGTCGCGGTCACGACCTGCATGGCACGGGTTTGACTCCGTCAATATGTGCGCTTGGCAGACCGGCAGGGAGCTGTTTGGGTTAAACGTTGAGGATCATGCCGTTGCCTTGGTCTCATGGGCTACTTATAGGAGTTGGCTCTCCATCGTTGCCGCACCCAGCTCAAACAAAATCGACATGGCTTTATCATTATCCTCAGTTCATTCTAGGGAAAGGCAATAGCACCTGCCGCTCATCATGTGCCCAGACTGCGGCGAGGTTCAGGTGAAGATCAACATCAGGTGGAGACCGCTCATCCTAAATGGTACACCAATCAAAGAAACACAGCTTGAGCGAAAAGGATCAAACAAGTGATTTTCACACCAAACACACATCGCCTTCAAGCAGTTCTCCGACAACAAATGGTTCTACAGATATAGAGATTCACTAATATGTGGAGTACTCATTAGCAGTCTGACATCCACATAAGCACGGTTACATGAAATTGTCATGTTTCAAGCATAGAAAACAAATAAAATCAACCATAGAAATCAGCCTTGGGCGTGTTGGTGTAGATGTTCCTTCTATGGCCTGTCCGGCTGCACCTGGAGCAGCGAGGTGACTTCCTTGGCGCCTTCGGAAGATCCCCCCGCCGCGGACATGTTGTGCTCTTGTGCCCCTGGGCCGGGCAGATCGAACAGAACCTACTCCTCTTAGCTGGTTGTTCGTATGGTGCTTTGTCGCGGCTTGTCGTAAGGCGCCCCGCTGGTCTCTTCTTTGATGGCGCGCCAAAGCTATCTGAACATTGCGAGACACTTTGCACCTGTTTTGTTGGACCAAAATGCTGCTTCTGTGCTATAGCTGAACCTGCAGAATCACCTGCCACCTCTCTGTCAGATAAACCCATGCCATCGCGTACAACAGCCACCGGCTCCGGCAATGAATTCACATTTCTTAGTTGCTCCATCGCAGGAGTATATGCGAATCCACATTGTTGTCACCGAGTCTAATAATAATATCAAGGCAAAGTAGATGCAGATTGTTATGTCACCGCGAAGAGTACTTGAGAGGACCTTGGTCCTTTTGGTAACGCAGAAACTCTGTGGTAGTATATCCCGTGCATCCATTGTCCAACACTTCAGCACGTGCCTAGCTGGAACCTCCTGCAGACCAAGATGGATCATTACTTGAGAACAAGGGAAAAAAGATCAGTGCCCTAGGAGTCCTCTTCGTCGATGTCGAGGCCAATGAGGTCGATCAGCATCGGCACTGGGTCGGCCCAAGGGAACGCCGTGTTCCAGGCTCTGGCGATGTCGTCCACTGGGGACTGTGCTGCCGCGGGCTGGGCACGATGCCCCTCCTCCTTGGCATCGCGCTCCAGCTACTCGAGGCTCACCCTCGCGGCGCTCCTCGGCCAGCCGCCGCTGGCGCCATTGCTCGAGGTAGGCCGCCTCATGCGCCTCTGTCGCCCCCTGCCAGATCGCCGACGCGCTGACCCACTCGCGCACCACTCCGATCCAGGAGTAGACCTTGATGGGGATTGGCTTCGGCTCAGCCTTGGCTGGAGACGGCGGGGCCAGCAGCGGTACTACGCAGTCGCCGACTGCGGACAGTGCCACGGCCTTGGCTGGAGACGACGAGGCCAGCGGCGGCACCACGCAGTCGCCGACTGCGGACAGCGCCATGGCCTCCGCCTGGTGCACTGGGACGCTCACGCGCTGCCTCGGCCGACGGGAAGACGCCGTCGGAGGTGGAGGCGAGGGAAGGGGTGGCGGGGTCTTTGCCCTTGCCTTTGCCAGAGAAGAAACCCATCCTTGCGGGGGTGGGGGGGGTGGGGGACAGGGGTGGCTAGGGTTGCCGCCAATGGAGGAGCAGAGTGTGGCGAGATGGAGACAGGGGGAGGGGCTTCTGGAGCGGATGAGGACGGCCCCGCCGCACGCTCGGACTAAAAAAGGTCGACCATCGTTGCTGACACGTGGGCCTAAGTTGGACGGCTGTAATGAATTAAGCTAACCGTGGTAGTTGGACGGCCGCCAGGTGGGGACGCGGCGGACATCGAGAAGGCGCGTGAGGTGTCCGCTTTGCGTCTATGCCGATGGATTTCTGCTGCAAATTTGGACCACAAATTGGTCGACACAAACGCAAAATGAATGCATTTTGCGAATCGATCGACGCGTTGAGCCTTCACTTTTGTCCGCGCCAAATCCAAACGGACCGCAGACGAAACCGGTACCTCTGCGTTCGAGTTGCTCTAATACTACTCCCCACCGCCCCCTCAGATTTCTATGGTCACTTCCCCACCTACCATGGTAGTCAGCTCCCTCACAATACTACTACACCCTCACAATTCTCCCCCATTCCCCATCCTGCCATGGTCGCCAGCTCCCTCTCTCCATCGCCGACTCTCCCCGCCACTCCCCTTCATCCCCACTGCCGGCGCGAGGTCCGCAGCCCCTGCTCTTCCTCCTCTTCATGTTGAATCGGGTCGCGGAAGTAGCCGAGGAGGCCCTCGAGCTCGGCATGCTTGCGCGAGCAATCCAATGGTAGGCGCCGTCAGAGGCGGACGCGGAGGCACGCCCCTGCTCTCTCTTCGAGTCTGGTCGCCGAAGTGCTCGAGGAGGCGCTAGAGCTCGGCATGCTCACTGGAGAAGCCGGCCCCTTCTCTCCTGATGCGAGGGAGGTCCCCCATCGCCCCCACGGACGACAAAGGTGCGGATGGAGGCGTACCAGAAAGTGCAGGAGTTCGACTTGTCCAGCGGTGCTGATTGGAAGACGACCGCCAACGTCCTCTTCACGGTGCCCCCCAAGCACAAGGAGTTCGGGTGAGCATTAGGCAGTAAACTAATTTCTAGGGGACATGAGCCCGGACAGTCATTGTTCACGGAAAGCTGAAGCGAATAGCACATCTCGTTGCAAATTTGTCACCATACACCAGTATGATTGATATATGATATGTGATGGGATAGGAATAGACACTGCTTGAATGTTAAAATTCATAGGTAATCCCTTTTCTGTCGCTGATGTTTCACTGGTAGAATCTATCAGTTGAGTTTCACATGGAACCCTGTTCGTGGAGCACAGATCATGGAAAAATTATGGGGCGTTTTGTTCTATATTTTATTTGCCTAAGAACCATACCCTTCTGCCAGGAATTACCCACTAATTTTGTGAGAATCCTACTCCGCTAATTCCAATCCCTGAGAGGATTTTCTTTTCTCATACTGAGATAGCAATAGCAGTTGATTTAAATCTTAGATGTGTGACTCTTATTTTGTTCATGTTCAACAAATCATGTCTAGACTGAAGCTAGGAAAGTTCCCTGTGTGTTCTAATAATAACGTCATGGAAATACAAGTGGCATATTTCCTCAGGATGAGAAGGCGAGACTAAGAACAATATCTGCTCGGGGGCCATGGCGTGTTCTGCACGGCGCTGCCTTCGCCGCTGCCGCCGCCCGGCGGTGAGGGCATCGAGTTGTGTCTCATGCGTCGGTCCTGACGTCCACTCTAGGAGCCGGGCTTGGCGGCCAATGGGGCCGGGAAGGTCCAAGATTGAAGGTCCCCGCTTGCCAACTCGCAGTTAGTTTGCATGATACAGTTAGTGGAAGTTGTTCCTTAAGTAGAGTGCGATTAATCACGTATGGCCATTAATACAATCAGATCGTTGGGGCATGCATAAATATACTTGAATTTTGAATTAGCGTGTCAAGAGGTTTAGTTAGTGCCGCTCCCTACTGTAATTATAGCTGGATATGTCGTTCCTATACTTAAAACTTATCAATCAGATGTACAGAAATTTGGTAGATAAGCTGACGTTTGAAGGGGCAGTAAACATTAAAAATTTCAGATGGTGATTGGGAATATCTGATATGTCCTCATTATGTGTTTCCTGTTGTAGATAAATCTGCTTGCAAGGCTCTCGATGATATATCCACTTTCATCAATTGCTAAAGGGTGTGGTCAGTTGGAGAAGACATTACTATGATTGTTTTTTCAGGTGATGAATTGTAACCTTATATCCTTTATTACTTGAAATTCAAAATCATTGGAAACAATCCGTAATTACTTTGGAGATAATCCTTTATTATTTTCTGCCTTGTTCATGCTCAGCATAGGTTGTATATCATTAAAACCATCATGGTATATTATTGTTCATGTTCAGCATAGGATGTGCTTTATTATATGCTAGACAATTGCTGCCTATATGTCATTAGTATATAGACTGGAAATATTTTTCTAGATCGAAAATAAGCTATTTATGGTATAGTTACCCAAGTATAACAGTTACAGTACTGAATCTCGCCCTGGGATCAATCAGCAAAAGTTCCTAATTGCTGATATATTAGACGGACTGCTATTTCATAGAACTGAAAAGAATATGTGTCCACTGTTCTCTCAAAGTTTCTCTTTGGCCAAGATCAATTGATATGTCTAAAGTTCCAAGTGAGGTATGAAATAAATGGACATGAACAAATCTAGGGGAGTATTTTTAGCTGGGGGTGCTTTTTTCATGGGTAGGTATAAACTGAAATCTGTGCACTTAAAAATCTAGAATCTGCTCATTCTATTCAGAACATAGTCTATTTGAACATTGATTTGGATAGAGGCATGAAGCGCACCATGTAGCCATTATTGTCCGTGCTAATTAGGAGAACAAGAAGAAGAGATATCTAATACTACGTATTAAAATCTTGCCTGATGTTTTAGAGGATGTCGAAGGAGGTGCAGGGAGCCGACGGCATGTCCGCCGTGAGTGGTGATGGAGGAACAGCTGCACACTTGATGGCTTGGTGCAGGGCGGTGAGGGCGCCGACCAGGAAGCCGATGCCGTTGCCGGGCATCAAGGTCATCGTCCCGGAAGTCGACGATGCTTCCGTGCGGCGAGGGGATAAGCTTGGGGATCTGTTCCTTTTTTATGGAATATATGATACGTTTTTTTGCATGGCCTGCGTGGTGCGTGATTGTAGGGATTTTGGTCGCGTGGAGTCTGTATGATACGGTGGAGCGGTGGAGGATGGTCAGTCAACCTTAATTGTTAGGTGCACACCAGAGACATATGAGATAAAGGCTATCCGTTGGATTGAGATTAGTAGGTCTAATCATGCGATGGTAATGGGTCTGGGTACGTTTTGTGGGGTGCGCTTAGTGAAATTCTTGTTGGATTGTTTAATAGTAGTGGAGAAAATTGGCAACTCAGTTTTTCGTTTTGCAAAAACCAATCTTTCGTTATCCTTGGATCTGTTACCGTAACAAAACAGAACTTCACAAAAACCAATCACCGTATCCGAACAACCCCATAATATCTCGCGTTGGCCCTCACGCGCACACATCCCAATCTCTTCCTGCTCCCTCTCCGTGCTAGGGTTCATCGTACCAGCCGCCATGATGCCCCAGCCGCAGCCCGGCGTCGCCCCGCCGCAGTGGGGCGCCATCCCACCGCCCATGCCGCCTCACCACCTCTACGCGCCGCCGCCCCCGCAGATGTGGGGCCAGCCGCTGCCGCCCCAGCAGGCCGCGTACTACGGCCGGCCGGCTGCCCCGACGCAGGCGCCCGCTGGGCCCAACGAGGTCAGGACACTCTGGTTAGGGGACCTGCAGTACTGGATGGACGAGAACTACGTCTACAATTGCTTCGCGAGCACCGGCGAGGTATATATGTGCCTCTCGCTCTCCGGTGCCATCTCCTCAGAATCCGCTGTATAATTGGTTCAATATGTCGATGTGGATTTTGCCAGTGGTTTTTCGTGGGCCCTTGGGCGACGCTTGATGCAAACACGAATACGTATCCGTGATTGACGTAAAACACGTTTGTGTGTGTCTGGCCCGCTCCAAACCACTAATATTCTTCAGCTAACTGTTTATACTTTCTGAAAAGCAACTCAGTATATTGATTTGTGATTATTTATCATCATGTGTTCTAGAAATTATACTATCAGTTTGTGTCTATCGTTTACACACAGTATATTGATCTTTCGTATTGTCCTCTTTAATTTGTAGGTGCAATCTGTGAAGCTGATTCGTGACAAGCAGACTGGACAACTTCAAGGTTATGGCTTCATTGAATTCACAAGCCGTGCTGGCGCTGAAAGAGTTCTTCAGACATTCAACGGGGCAATGATGCCAAATGTTGAGATGGCATACAGATTGAACTGGGCGACTGCTGGTGAAAAGCATGATGATGGCGCTGATTACACAATATTTGTTGGTGATTTGGCTGCTGATGTCACAGACTACGTATTGCAAGAGACATTTAGGGTACGGTATCCCTCTGTTAAGGGTGCAAAAGTTGTAACGGATAAACTGACAATGCACCCAAAGGGCTATGGCTTTGTGAAATTTGGTGATCCCACAGAGCAAACTCGTGCAATGACTGAAATGAATGGGATGCTCTGTTCTTCAAGGCCCATGCGTATCGGACCAGCTGCAAATAAGCAAAAAGCAGCTGGAGTTCAAGAGAAAGGTAAGAACTAAATCCTTGTCGGCTAAATTTAATTTGTTTTAGCAGTGTTTTAAAGATTAGTACATTTGCAGTTGACTTGTAATTGATTTTATGTGCTCATTTTGTCCTTAGTTGTTCTTGCAGTTACTTATTGTATTAGCCTTCTGTGGTTCAGTTTCCTTTATTACTAGTTGAAAATGTGTCGAAGCTTGGCTTGAGCAATAAGTTCGTAGATCCACAACAGTTCCTTCGTGAATTCGGATAATTTAATAATACATTAGGATTCTGAAGTATACTCATAAACTCCCATTGTGTCGAAGCAGGATATCAACAGGCTCTCTACGACTGACATGAACAGCATTACATATCTTGTGTAATGCGTGGTCTCTGTTAGGTCAGTGTTAATCGTTTATGTCCTAAATTTGAACCTGGTTCTTTTGGTATCCAGTACTTCCTTTCCAGTTTCGTTCCTTCCACGTACTCGTTTTATTTCTTCCTGAATCTTTAATTAAAGCTGTCTCTTGAACTTCACAACCTTCATCGGTCGTAGGATCTGTGGCAGAACGTGTATAGTGTAATGTCTTGTAAAACAGTTATGGGTGTGAGTAGTCCTTACCTTTTTCTCCCTACTATTTTTAAATTTGTTGTGTTGGATGCTATGCTTAAATATCAGTGTCCTTGCCAATCAAGTTTTAGATTAATGCCAAAAAAGCCTTCCAAACATGGGTTTAGTTGTACAGATTTCTTAGGAATGGTCAGAACCTTTTGTACCCGGAGGCTCTTTGTGCTAAGTTTATCCAAGAAATCATATATGATAAAAGCACATGCACACATAACGTAATTTGTGGAGTCGTGACATTTCTCTATACTACTCATAATGAAATGTTTGGATCTGTGACATCTTTATATGTCACACATCCTCTGCGTGGTTGTTTAGTTTGTTAACCGATTATTTGCACCTTGTGATTCTATTTCCTTGCAACTGTATTAGTTAGCTTTGTCAAATTGAGATTTGGCGTCACAGCTAGTTGTTGAGTTCTGGTGTTTGTTTATTTGCTAATCAGCTTATTTCTGTGGCATAATGTTGCAAACACTCAGCTGTCTTATTGTCTTTCTGGATTTGAGTTTCAAAGTTTGTTGAGATATTTTGAGCACTAATAATGACTTGAGTAGCTTTATAAACAACTTCATTTTTTGGGCATGTATTGGTTTTATAGCAACTCTAGTAGAGTCACCATATTAGCCTGATTGCCATAATAACTGTTCGTATGGCAATTTTTGTTGAAAAGGTGGGTCTATCTATCGGCATCTTTTTTGGAGGCTGCTGCAAGCTAGGTTTGCAATTGTCTGGGGTCCTGCAAGTTCCATTGATTGCATTGATCAGCAGGCGTTTTAACATATGATTAATTATTTACTTGCATAGTTGGCCTGAGTAATTTTCAAAAACAAACTCTGAAATTTAATATGTTAAAGTTTGTTATTCGTCTTCTCATTATTAGTTCTTTTGGCCATTGAGTACTTGTCCAAGGACTGAAGAATGATACACTATCTACAAGAACTACACTTTCGTCATTGCAATCTTGCAGTGTTATTTTGTTCTGATGTTCGGTGTAGTTTCTGAGATTTGATGCACAATGATATTTGATACGCCTGATTTGCCCTTTTTGTCTCTACATATTGTTTAATGAACAAGTTGTAATTCATTATGCTTGATACTGCAGTATATATTTGACCTAGTTATTGCTAGGTAGAATGTGTGAAGCATGACATGGCATTTGTATGAGCAATTGCATTTACCAAGCATTCCTATTCAAGTCAATTGAAAAATTTATAACCTGCATGTCATACATATTCATATATTTGTTTTTCAGTTCAATATCCCTCAAGCCTGACAATATATCTTTATTTGTCTTTATTATTTACAGTACCAAGTTCTCAGGGGGTTCAGACTGACAATGATCCTAGCAATTCCACTGTGCGTTCTTTGTTCTATTTCCTTGAATGCAAGCAACTAGCCTAGTGACTGGTTATGTTTGATAGATCATCTATCTTTGGTGAATGCAGATATTTGTTGGTGGCCTTGACCCCAAAGCTACTGAGGATGTGTTGAAACAAGTTTTCACTCCATATGGTGATGTGGTCCATGTTAAGATACCTGTTGGCAAAAGATGTGGTTTTGTTCAATATGCTAGCAGGTTCACTATTTTTACCCTAGTTTTCTGGTACCAATCAGTATATTCATCTAAATTCTAAGCAGTCTGTTACTGTAAAATTCAGATCCTCTGCAGAGGAAGCCCTGCTAATGCTGCAAGGTACCATGATTGGAGGGCAGAACGTGAGGCTTTCATGGGGTCGAAGCCCTTCAAACAAACAAGTTCAGGTGATTTCATCTCTCACATATTGCACTTGCTTTCATTACCCCTCCAACCAATTGAAGCTATATATTTTTAGTCTCAACAGGACTTCAACCACTGGGGTGGTGCTACTGCTAATGCTGGCTACTATCGCTACGGACAAGGCTACGGGGCTTATGGATATGCTACTCAACCTCAGGACCCAAACATGTATGGGTATGGGACATATGCTGGCTACCCAAACTATCCACAACAAGTAGCACAGCAGCCGCAGCAGGAACCTGTAAAATCTTCGTTAATTACAGATGCCGTCTGACTTAGGGCAGTCATGTTATATTGACATCATCCTGTTACATCAAACATATGCTGCTTGAATGGTAGGTTTTTTTTGTTTGTTTGGCATGGATGAGATATAGATAGAAAAACATTTTTTTTGTTTATTAAAAGAATCGATTATATACTAAGGAAAAATAAATCATGCTCTTATATTGGTATGATGAAGTGGCTTGCAGAATTACCACTGCACACAATTGGCTCATAAATAGTTGAGTAGCCAGGTTGAACAGTTAAATCTTTAACCTTGGCGAAGACACGCTTTCTCAGAGTCTCCTAATAGTCGATAAGATCTTTTGTACTTTGTAGTACGGTGTTGACGTCCGTTTTACCATGATCTACTACGTTTTATGAACATGAATACCATTTTACAGCATTGCGTTAGCTCCGGCTAGTCCAACATTTGTATATGTGCAAATGCTCCAGTATGTACGTTCACAATCAGAATCTGATCAGGGCCATTTTGTTGTTTCAAGTGATCAGAGCTGATGGGCGAGATGCTGCTATTGCAATTAGAACTTCTGATGTGACTTGTGGTTTATATTATTACTTGCCATGTCTTTTATTGGCTATTTTCGTCTTCTGTAGGAGGACTTGGTCTTTAGATACATAGTAGAAGGGTTGGGCGTGCTTTGCCGCGTCGTTGAATTTGTTGTGATTCTGCGAATCAACCTGTGGTTGAGTTGGTTAGGTGGAAGTGGTATCCCCAACCCACTAGTGTTTAAATCCTGGTGCTCGCATTATTCCTGGATTTATTTTAGGATTTCCGGCGATGCGCTTTCAATGGGAGGAGACGTTCCCGTCGACGACGAGGCGCCTACGGTGACTTCGTAAATCTCAAGATGATATGTCGGCTCAGTCTCTCGGAGGTGCTCATAGGGGTAGGGTGTGCGTGTGCATGTTCATAGGGATGAGTGTATGCGTGTGTATATGAGCGCTTGTGTATGTACTGATGCTCAAAAAAAGAGAATTTGTTGTGATTCTTAAATTTCTTTGCTCACTCCATTTCAAAGTATATGATGTATTACTCTTTTGAAAAGTCTAACCTATTTAAGTTTGATCAAATTTATAAAGAAATTAGCTTCATCATGAAATGAATTTTCATTTTTTTTCATTTAATACTGTGGTCAAAGTTAAAAAATTTGACTTTCCAAAAAACTAATAACCCTTATAGTTTGACACTGATGGAATATTTAGTTTGACCAGTGGGGGAGATGATGGAGTGTGTTTTATGTTTATTTATAATGCGGTTATTTGGTGGGCCTTTCACGGAGTGATTCTGTGCTATTCGCTAATCAATCCATATTTATGTGGGGATATTTTTTCATCAGTAGTTGCATGTACTGTATTCGTGCTATCATGGTGGCGTTTTTTTTCTCTAGATGATGGGAGTCTGCGAGGGGTTGATATGTTTTCATAGGCCGGTTGCTGCTAATTGATTTGAAAAATCGCTGACCCGATCAAAATCGTAAATCAAATTCAAAATTGAATACCTCAATCGAATGAAAAACTTTAAATTAGAGAACATAGAGAATTAAAATAATTAAATAGGAGAGCACCTTGAGATATTGTTGACCCAGTCAAAATCGGGTGATCCAATTCTAAATTGTAGCCTTAATTAATTATGAAGATTTAAAAATTAAAAAGCATGATGTATTGTATAAAATATTAAATAAGAGAGTTTTGAGAAATTATTGATCCGATTAAAATTAGGTGACCAAATCATAATTGAAGACCTTAATTGATTGTGAGGCCTCCAATCCTAGGGACCTTAATGTTTTAGTATATTCATGCTTGCAGATCGCCACTCCACAGTTTGCCAGTTAACTGAGCATAGGAGATTAGAAAATAATCAAAATCATAAGAAAGAGAGCAAATAGTTCAATGGGCAGATTGGCGGAAAGAATCGAGGGAAGAACCAACGAATTGGAGAGTAGTAGAGAGGAAGACGGCACAGCTGTTCTGCACCCGAGCTCACATGAGCTTGGATGAACAGTAAAATCTAAAAAAAATGTTAAATAGATTCTAGACAATCTGGATTTTTTTTTTTGCAAAAAACTTTGATGTTTTTAACGTATGTGCAAATCTTCGCTACGAAATCACATTCGTGTAGGTGTGGGTAAAAGAAAAAACAAATCGTTACCCCAAATAGCAGTCTTTTTGAAGCATCAATTTTGTTTTTTTGCCCACACCTACACTAATGTGATTTCATAGCAAAAATTTTCATGAATGTTGAAAAACATTAATGTTTTGTGTAATAAAAAATTAGATTTTTTTTAAATGTTTTTAATATTTTTTTCGGATTTTATTGTTCACCGAGCTATGTGAGCTCGGGTGCAAAGCAACACTTTCGGGATTGACACATGTTGCTGCTTAATCACCTGTTGAGCTTTCGATTACAGCGGCAGACAGGCAAGGAATAAAGCGGACGAAGCGTGGGTTGCATTTGCATAGAACGAAAGCACCCTCCGAGGCGAAGAAAACTACTACCTCCGTTTTGGTTTATTGGTCTTTATTATAATTTGTGCTAAATTTTGATCATGAATTTAATTAACAAAATATTCATGCATGTTATAAAAAATTATATCATTAAAGATTATGTTTAAATACCAATCCAACGATATAATTTTTGTTGACATGCACTAACATTTTGTCAGTTAAATTTTTGATCAAATTTTATTATAAATTACATAGAAGACTTATAAACCACAGTAGTAGTGTGCAGCCGGCCAGCTAGAAGCCCCATGGAACCACCCAGAGGCCACCGCTACATAGAAGCACAGTCGAGACACAATGAGTCGCGTGTGTGATGGAAGCAGCAAACGACCCTCCTCGAATGACATCGGGCTCCTCAAATGACCCTCAAACGTTCGGACTGACCGGTATTTCTCATATTCAGTTCAAATATGAAACGAATATGAGGCGTCCAGGCACGCCCGCCACGTCGGACCTAGCCCATACTGGCCCATCCGATCAACTTATATTCGTCCTTATCCTCTCGTCGGATCAAACCCTAGTCACTTCACTCCACTCCTCTCCGTCACCCGAGCTCACCTCCAGCGGTCTGCGACCTTCTCCACCATGGCCGGCAGTGGATCGGACTCTGACCAGTCCGGATCCGTCGATTAGGGTGTCATCCCGTTGTGGGTTGGATGAGGCAATGGCAATCCGCATTGCACTCTGCCGCTCCCAGGAGGACAGTGCCTGATCGACAGATGGATCCGTCCGCCGCGACGCCATAGCGTCGAATCACCGGGCGCTTAGGTCCTCTGTTGCTGGATCCTCGTGGTCCCGGCCGGAACACCTCTCCTTCCCCATCACCGGTCGGGCAGAGTATGAGTCTCCCCGAGAACGGGCGGCCCGCCGTGGGAAGGAGAGGATAAGGGCCGTCGAGGCACGTCTCGCGGCAGAAATGGCGGTGGCGGTGCGGGCGGCCGCAGATGAAGAAGCCATCCACACCCGCATTGTGAAGAAACGACAGCGAAGGAACACACGCGCCCTCGTCCATGAGCAAAATCAGGCGGTCCGTGGCATGGCCGGACTGCCACCGAAGGAGAACAACTCCGGCGATGGGCAGATCTAGCTCGATCTGTACTGCGTCTTCGACCGGTACTTTCGCGAGAAGGACGGCAAGGGCGTCGGGAAGGGCAAGGACAGCCATGAATGAACTCCACCATAGCCAAACATGCCAAATTTTGGTAGTCCGATGGCATGTTTAGTGTAGTGTGATGGACTAGTCGGATGATGCGTGTGCGTCGACGTAGTTGCATGAGTTTGTATGGATTTGAGATTTGGTAATTGACGTTTTCGGATGTGGACTGTATTTTTTGAGGAGTGTACGGTCAATGCCCGCGGGCGCGTCTGTGGGCGTTTGAGGGACCGAACTTGTCAAGTCCGGTTGTAGATGCTCTAAACCATCTACACTCCCTAAGCCTCCGGCCAAATGGGCCCAACAGTCACCCATGTCCAGATCAAAATCATGTACATTGACGAAAAAAAATCATTTTTTTTATTGAAAAGCTTCCAATTTATTCCTCTTCAATCATGATACTACAACGAACACGAGAAACATTATATCCAAATTCATAGACAACCTAATGACGACTACAATCATTGAAGCGAGCCGAAGGCGTGCCGCTGTCATCGCCCCTTCCATGTTGGAGCCGGGTAAAATTTGTTGTAGTAGACAATCAAAAGTCGTCGTGCTAAGCCTCCATAAAACCAGTGCAACATAACAGTAACCATCGCCATTGAAGAGTAACGTAGATCGAAAAAATCCAACCTGGAGACACAAATGTAGACGAACTACGACCAGATCCGAGCAAATTCACCAAGAATAGATCCGTCAGAGACACACCTCCACATGCACACAGATGATGCTAGACGCATCACTGAAACGGGAACTAGGAAGAAAGAACCTTATTCATCTTAGGGAGCCGCCGCACATCCTAATAAAACTTAAAAAAACATCTAAAGATGGAGCCCTCCCGCCAGTAAAGGCCAAAATCCATCGCGTCGTCATGGCCCAAACGAGACAGCCTGGCGACGAAGCCGGCGGGTGACAAAGGAAACCTGACTTCTTTGTCAAGGAAGCGTACGCCCTCAATCAACCCTTGGGACTCTAATCCTAGAGAGCTTAGAGGCTGTTTCGATTATGCATGTGTTGGCTCTGCCAACCACGGGCGTGCCAATTAATTGGCGACCGATTTTCGCCGCCTGCACCTAGCTAAAACATTGGCGTGAAATTGAGCTAGCGAAGGACTGGGCGCGCCAATTATTTGGTGGCCATTCAAACGCTCGCGCTTGGCAGGTCAACGCCAACTTTTTTGGCAGGGCATCTCGGGGCATCGATTCAAACAGGCCCTTACCGAGTTAAAGATTTGGTCAAACTTAAGGATTGTTCGGGAAGCCTCCAGCTCCGCCAGATTTAAAGATCCGCAGAATACATATTTCCCCGCTCCGTAAATTTAAACTATGGCTCCAGTTGCTCCGGGAGTGGAGTTACGGAGCGGGAGAGACTCCGAACAGGCCCGTAATGGCATACTTCACATTCCAGACACGACAATGATGTTCGTATGTTTTTAGATTTTTTTTAGTCCTTCTGGTGATGTGCGTACAGTGGGAGAAGACATTCGTCGATTATGAAGACGTTTGTGACAACTTCGTCAATCTCAAGATGAAGTGTCGACTTAGTCTTTCAGAAGTACTCAGGGCATCTCCAATGGTTGTAAGATAGTTGTTGGTAGATTTTGGCATATAGGATTTTTGATGATGTGTTATACAATAAATGAGGGAAGAAAGGAAGGTTGTATGTACATGAACCAACACCCCTTGCATAAGCTCCAATGTAGAATGAAAGAACACCTTATTTATTATCTCACATCTTATTGGGCAAATTAGATACAACCCATTGGAGTTGTTGTATGTTAAGATGTTGGTTGATTACATGACATATTTTACCAACAAGCTAAGAGCAACTCCAATGGGGCGACCCATTTCGTCCACCGCCGTCCGTTTGGGTCGACGCAGACAGAAAAGGCGCCCAATGCGCCGAGCCAAACGGACGTGTGTCCGCTTGGTGTCTGCATGGCGACCCATTCCCAGCCTAATTTTGAGCCCGATTTGCGTCGGCGCGGACACGAGACGGACGCGCGCGCCTACTCCTCTCCCCAGGCCCGCTGTTCGGTGGCAGCCACCGCCATTTCCCCCTATTTTTCCCAAAAACATTCCCGTCCGCGCGCGCTCCCGCCCCACACCCCGCCATGGAGGACGCCATAGACCTCGAAGCCGCCGCCGGCCTCGCCTCCCTCGCCTCATCCGGCGCCGCCGCCCCCTCCGGGAAGGAAAGCCTCGTGCCCCGCGCAAGACCGCTGCCGCGACTAAGCCAAAGAAGGCGCTGACGCCCGAACAGCGGGCAAGGGAGTTGGCCAAGAGGAAGGGCCGAAGGCACGCCGTGGACGCGAGGGATGAGGCCGCCGCACAGGCCGCCACCGTGGCCGCCGCGCAGCAGGAGGTGACCAACGTCCGCATCGTGGCGGCAACGAGGGAGGCGCTCTACATGCTAGGATTAAACCCTAGCCAGCATGGCCTCGTCCAAGCCGCCGTCGCCGGGGCCAGCACCGGCTCGTCGGCGTTTCATTGGATGGTCCTGCCCGACTTGCCCCGGGCGTTGACTTGCAACCCGATCCCCGGCTTCCACGTCTATCCGCAGGCCTCCCGCCTCTCCGGGGAGTGCTCGCCCGACGTGAGCGTGGTCGCGCCTTCCACGCTCGCGCCTGCACCCATCGACCTCAACGCCACCCTGGTGGCCGGTGGCTCATCATCCGGAGTCGCGAGGAAACGCGCGCGGCAGACGCCGGCCGACGTACTCCCAGACGCCCGCAACCTGTTCGAGGAAATGCTGTCCGTCGACGAGGACTACATGCAGAACCTCATCTTCGAGGGCGGTGTGCCGACCGCTGGCTACAATACCGACGAGACACAAAGCCAGGATGGCCGCGGGGCATTCACGCCGGCCGCTAGCTATGATCCCGATCAGGCGGCCTTCATGCGTGATCAGGTCGGCATCGACCTGGACGGCTTCCCCCTTGACCACGAGTTCCCGGACGACTACGGGCTAGAGGAAGAGGACGAGTGCGACATCGAAGTGGAGCCTTTTTTTCGAGGACGAGCTCGCCAACCAAGCCGTCGGTCCTAAGCCGAAGCGCAAGAGCAAGCGCACGAAGGCATACACGGCGGCCGAGGACAAGCTTCTTTGCGAGTGTTGGCGAGACATTGAACAAGACCCCAAGATGGGCGCCGAACAAAAGCATTCAACCTGTTGGATTCGTGTCCACCAAGAGTTTCATGAGCGCAAGAAGTTTCCACCTTACCAATTTGTGAGCACGTGTGGGTGGGTCTTCATTTCCAAGCGGTGGAGGGTGATCCAACAAGAATGCAACAAGTTTTGCGCCACTCTTGAGAGCGTCAAGGCCCGCCCTGTTAGCGGCATCGGCATGCAAGACATGGTATGCTAGCAAGCCGCCCTCTTTTGTGTCATCAAGTTCATCCTTTGCGTGTTCATTTGCATATCACTTGCCAATATGCTTGCATGGAAACATTTTGTACGCATTTCAAGCTTTGGAGGCATTCAAGGTTCAACACAATGGCAAGTGCTTCAACTTTTCCCATTGCTATCGGGTCATCAAGGACGAGGAGAAGTTCAAGGCGCAATATGCCGCACTCAAGTCGCGTGGGGGGAAGAAAGCCGTGGAGGATGTTGGGGAGGGCGAGCCGGCACGCCCGCGGGGGAAGACCAACTCCAAGAAGGAGGACAAGCGAGATGCGGCCACCAACGCCTTGATCGCAAGCGTGGACGGCATGATGAATAAGAAGGACTCAAGGGAGAAGGAGCACCGACGTTTCAAGGCGGAGCAAATGGAAGTTTTCATGAAGATCCAAAGAAGGAGGCTTGAGCTGGACGCGAGAAGCAAGCCAAGATGTTCGAGCTAGAGGCGGAGCAGCAAGCCAAGATGCTAGAGATCGGGGTCGCCAACGCCAAGACCAAGGCGAAAGAAGTGGCTCTCGCGAGCATAATGACCGGGGTGGAGATCATGAAGGTGGATCTCAACACCGTGTCGCCAAGGAAGAGGCCGTGGTTTGAGAAGATGCAGGCCGACATGCTCAAGTTCGACGACGCGTGATCTATGGCGGCGAGTGCCATCTTTTTTGTATGCCGGCAGGTGTGCCAGCATGACCACGGGAGCCGCGATGGTGTGATCGAACTCAAGTCCCACCTTTTTTTTTCTGTGCTGGCATGTGCGCCGGCCGGCTGGCGAGTGCGCCAACATGAACTGTGGTGATATTTTCCAAAGTCGGCATTGTATGTCGGCGTTGGCATGGTGCCGGCATGAGACATTGCCGCTGGCATGATCGGCCGCGGGCCTTTTTTATTTAAAAGTTAAATGCGGACATGAAATGGGTCGGCGCGTTGGACGCACAGCCGACTCAAATGCAAAACTGGGCGGACATCGGGCGGACGGCCGACCCAAACGGATAAAAAGCGGACAAATATGCCGTCCGTTTGGGTCGGCCCGTTGGAGTTGCTCTAACATACAAACTGTTGGAGATGCCCTCGTAGGGATAGGGTGTGAGTGCATGCATTTATAGGGGTAAGTGTATACTCTTGCATGTGACCGACTTTGATAGTGCTGTGTTAAAAAAAAACTGAACAGTGGCACAAGGATTTGTTTTTACAATCAAATTGTGATAGGGCTTTGCTATTTCACATCTAGATGTGAGATATTATTTCACATCTAACTCCCTCACCCTTAGGGACAAAATAAATTTATGGAAGACTTTTAAAAAAAATCAAGGATGAGGGAGTTAGATGTGAGAGGGAGTTAGATGTCAGATAATATCTCATATCTAGATGTGACCTAGAGAGACCCATTGTGATAATCTTGCACTGATTAATCAGTGCTGCCGGTACGCAATGAAGCGCGCGAGGTGACGCAGAGGCTCTGTACGAGCAGCGTCGAAGCGGTCTAGCTCTGCCTCGGCGCTCGCCACAAGCTCGGCTGCGTACGCGCGCGCCCCGTCCACGCCCATCAGCTTCGGGTACGTGGCCTTGTCGGTCGCCAGGTCCTTCCCCGCCGTCTTCCCCAGCTGCTCGGACGTGCGCGTCACGTCCAGCACGTCGTCCACCACCTGGAACAGCAGCCCGACGTAACGCGCGTACCGCCGGATGCCCTCGACCTCCTCGTCGTCTCCTCCGGCGACGATGGCGCCGCACACCGCCGCGGCCTCCAGGAGCCGCGCCGTCTTGTGCACGTGGATGTACTCCAGGGTGGCGAGGCCGACGTCGGCGCCCTCGCTGGCGAGGTCCACGACCTGGCCCGCCGCAAGCCCGCCCGCGCCCACGGCGCCCGCGAGCTCCGCCACGGCGCGGAGCGCGCGGTCGGCCGGCACGCCGCGGTCCGCGCAGCCCCGGGCGAGGTGCTCGAACGCGAGCGCCAGGAGCGCGTCTCCGGCGAGCAGCGCGGTGCTGACGCCGAAGGCGACGTGGTTAGTGGGGCGGCCGCGCCGGAGGTCGTCGTCGTCCATGCAGGGGAGGTCGTCGTGGACGAGCGACATGGCGTGGACCATCTCGACGGCGCAGGCCACGGGCTCGGCGGCGGCCTCGTCGCCGCCCACCAGCTCGCACGCGGCGAGCGCGAGCATGGGGCGCACCCGCTTGCCGCCCGCGAGGAGCGAGTAGCGCATGGACTCGAGGAGCCGCTCGGGGTGCCCGGGCGGCAGGGCCCGGTCGAGCGCCTCGTTCACGGTCACCGCCTTGGACGCCATGTACCGGTCGAGGCTGAAGGGCTCCTCGTCCTGCAACACGGTGGTGGTGGCGGTGGTGCTCGTCGGAGCCGTCACGGCGCACCGTGCGAGGCCGGGCGTGGAGTGCCTGGCATGAAGTGAGGTGCTTCTCGGAGGAGCATGGAGCTTGAGGTTGGGCAGTGGCGTCGCATGGTGGAGGAGAAATGGCGCGACCTTGGCCATCGATCGGGGCAAAGCCGCGAGCGTGCCTGTGCGTGAGTGTGACCTTGAGCCGGGGCGGAGGTTACGTACTCGTGGATGTCTGCTATAAATAGTGTTGTTTATTACTAGCATTTTGGCTGAGATCAGATTAAATTATATGGTTCCGGTGACTGGAGGATCTTCCGAGAGAAGATGCCTCGTTTCTTCCTCACACTATGATTTGTATGGTTTCTCATTGTACTCCTCACACTACTTAATTACTTATGGTTTACATCACGTCAGCGAATTAAGATGCCATCTGGAGGAACTTATGGAACAGATTATATTCGCTCGGGGGCAGTCGTGGAACCATATGACACATCTTGCGAGCGTTGTCTCTTTCCGGAGCCTGGGACGTCCGGAATCTGGTATGTGAATCATGCATGTGAAGAATGTGATCCTACCTCATCTGCGAGGAAACCGGTTCACCGTGGGAGAAACGACTCTGGTCATTTTTTTGAGCGAAACCGTAGAACAATTGTTCTACCGTAAATTTTCATTAAATATTATGTACAATTACAAAAATAGAAAAAAACAAAAAAGGCCAGTCAACCAATGCCTGTTCTATGAAACATCAAAGGAATTAAAGATTATTCTCTATCCAACTGTGGATCTTGTCAGCCTTATCTGTCTTTGCTCTTAATTCTACAACCCTCATTTCTTCTTTTAAATAGTATTTCCAAGTACTTACTGATGGTGTGGCTCTTCTGAAAATCTTGCCATTTCTGCTCATCCAAATACTCCGGCAGCCCATGATAATGGTATCCATAGCAAAATCTGAAGGGAGTGATTCCAAGACGAGGTAGATTTCATCATAGGTCGACATGCCCCTATGTTTATTGGGTGCAATAGAATGCCAACACATCAATGCAAAGGGGCAGTCCCAGAAAAGACGGGTCACCGTTTCTTCAGTGCTTTCAGCACAGAAGGCACAATTATAGTCCTCGAGATACATACTTCTTCTGTGTAGCATATTTCGGGCGCTGATTCGGTCATGCAGTAATAACCAAAAGAAGATTTTATGTCTCAGACGGCATGCTGTTTTCCACAGAAGTCTGAATGTGCTGTGTGCTGAATTATATCCTGAATAACTTTGTACATCTTCATGGATGAGTACTTAGGAGCCTTCCATGTGTAAGACCAGTTGTCTTGTCCAGTTGCTAGCAGTCTCTCATTGATTAAAATCTGCAACACATTGTATTGAACAAATGCTTCCTGTGACATGGGTCTGTGAAATAGAAGGCTGATATCATTGTGTTCCAGTGCTCTCTGAAGAGTTATGTTCCGCTGGATAGAAAATGAGTGTAGTTCTGGGTATTTGATAGAAAGTGGTGTGTCTTGCCATCTATCAGTCTAGAAGAGAATTGTGTTCCCTTGACCCGCCTTACACACTGCATGCTGCTTGAAGGTAGGAAGATGTTTCAGAACCGTCCTCCACCAGAATGATCCAACCTTGGCGTCATTTGGTAATTTGTCTTGGTAGTGAGCTTCCCAGATAATGTGGACCCATGGTGTATCAATCTTGTTGAAGAATTTATGACGATATTTGATGAGCAGAGCTTGGTTGTGCATCTCTAAGTCAAGGACTCCCAGTCTTCCCCGATCTTTGGATTTGCAGACCGTGTCCCATGAAATGTGGACCGCCCCTCTTTCTTGTGTACCATATTTCCTCCAAAAATAGTTCATTAGATATGTGTTGATTTGTTTGATCACAGTCTTTGGAATTTCCAAGGTGCACATGACAAATGTGGGTAGACTAGTGAAAACTGATTTCAACAGGGTTAACTTGTCACCAATGGAAAGCATAGTGGAACAACTCAACAGCCTACTCTCAATACATTTCAACATGGGAACAAAGTCCTCTACCCTTGGCTTGGACAAACAGAGTGGTAGCCCCAGATAATTATGAGGGAGAGATCCAATCTTGCAGCCCAGGAGGTTGGATAATTCACCCATCTTCTCTGTAGGAGTGTTGATAGAATCATAATGGACTTGGAGTAATTAACTTTTAGCCATGTGTACTCAGCATAATGCAGCAGGAGATTCTTAATGTGTATCAGTTGCCTGGCATCAGCCTTGGCCACCAAAATGGTATCATCACCATATTGGATAATTGGATAGTGTGGGCAAGAGGTATGAATCAGTGGTGCTTCGATCATATCAGTATGGTAGGCTTGATTGATGATAGATTGGAGAATATCTGCTGCAATCACAAAGATCAGTGGTGATAATGGGTCTCCCTGCCTAACTCCCTTTTTGCATAAGAATTGCTTTCCTGGCACCCCATTAAGAAGTACAGATGAGAAGCCAGTACCATAAATCATCTTAATCCAATTAATCCATTTAGCTCCAAAAATGTTAGCTTGCAAAACTTCAATGATGATGTCATGGTTAAGCATGTCAAATGCTTTTTCAAAGTCCAATTTAAGTAGAATGATTTCTTTCTTGCTCTGGTGGCATTGATGAATATACTCATATGACCATGCAAGGCAATCTTGGATACATCTATTATTCAGGAAACCATATTGATTCTTATGCACCATCTTGAGGATATACTTTTGCAGTCTGTTAGCTAATAGTTTGGTGATGATCTTGAGGGTACAATTTAAGAGAGAAATGGGCCTGAATTCAGCTGGGGTGGTTTCAGAGTCTTTCTTTGGGATCAAAGTGATGAAAGAATAATTAATACTATGTATGTTGACCTGTCCTGAATGGAAATCTTCTATGAGCTTATAGAAGTCATTAGCAATGATATCCCAACAATTTTTAAGGAAAGCAGCATTAAAATGAAAGAAATATGCCCTAGAGGCAATAATAAAGTTGTTATTTATATTTCTTTATATCATGATAAATGTTTATTATTCATGCTAGAATTGTATTATCCGGAAACTTAGTACATGTGTGAATACATAGACAAACAGTGTATCACTAGTATGCCTCTACTTGACTAGCACGTTAATCAAAGGTGGTTAAGTTTCCTAACCATAGACATGAGTTGTCATTTGATAAACGGGATCACATCATTAGAGAATGATGTGATTGACTTGACCCATCTGTTAGCTTAGCACTATGATCGTTTAGTCTATTGCTATTGCTTTCATCATGACTTATACATGTTCCTCTGACTATGAGATGATGCAACTCCCGAATACCGGAGGAACACCTTGTGTGCTATCAAACGTCACAACGTAACTGGGTGATTATAAAGATGCTCTAGAGGTGTCTCCGATGGTGTTTGTTGAGTTGGCATAGATCGAGATTAGGATTTGTCACTCCGATTGTCGGAGAAGTATCTCTGGGCCCTCTCGGTAATGCACATCACTATAAGCCTTGCAAGCAATATGACTAATGATTTAGTTGCAGAATGTTGCATTATGGAAGGAGTAAAGAGACTTGCCGGTAACGAGATTGAACTAGGTATGATGATACCGACGATCGAATCTCGGGCAAGTAACACACCGATGACAAAGGGAACAACATATGTTGTTATGCGGTTTGACCGATAAAGATTTTCGTAGAATATGTAGGAGCCAATATGAGCATCCAGGTTCCGCTATTGGTTATTGACCGGAGATGTGTCTCGGTCATGTCTACATAGTTCTCGAACACGTAGGGTCCGCACGCTTAACATTCGATGACGATTTGCATTATGAGTTATGTGATTTGATGTACCGACGGTTGTTCGGAGTCCCGGATGAGATCACGGACATGACGAGGAGTCTCAAAATGGTCGAGACATAAAGATCGATATATTGGAAGGCTATATTCGGACATCGGAAAGGTTCCGAGTGATTCGGGTATTTTTCGGAGTACCGGAGAGTTACGGGAATTCGCCGGGGGAAGTAGTGGGCCTTAATGGGCCATACAAGAAAGGAGAGAAGGGCCTCAAGGGTTGGCCACGCGCCCCCCATGGCATGTCTGAATTGGACTAGGGAGGGGGCGGCGCGCCCCTCTCTTTCCTTCTCCCTCTCCTACTCCTTCCATCTCTCCCCTCTTGGAAAAAGGAAGGGGACTCCAACTAGGATTGGGAATCCTAGTTGGACCCCCCCTATAGGCGCGCCCCTCCTAGGCCGACCTTCTCCTCGTCCCTCCTTTATATACGTGGGTAGGGGGCACCCCAAAGGCACTCCCAAGATTTTTCTTAGCCATGTGTAGTGGCCCCCTCCACGGTTACACACCTCGGTCATATCGTCGTAGTGTTTAGGCGAAGCCCTGCGCCGGTAACTTCATCATCACCGTCGCCACGCCGTCATGCTGATGGAACTCTCCTTTAGACTCAACTGAATCAAGAGCCCGAGGGACGTCATCAAGCTGAACATGTGCTGAATGCGGAGGTGCCGTACGTTCGGTACTTGGATCGGTTGGATCGTGAAGACGCTCGACTACATCAACCGCGTTACTAAACGCTTTCGCTTTCGGTCTACGAGGATACGTAGACACACTCTCCCCTCTCATTTCTATGCATCTCCTAGATAGATCTTGCATGATCATAGGTAATTTTTTTGAAATACCTCGTTCCCCAACATAAAACCATCTAGCCATGGTGATTTTTCTGCAGGCATCTATTTGATCAATTATCAATTTCCTCCTTGGTGAAAGGTGCTTCAAGTTCAGACAAATCTTCCATGGGTTATAGCAGTTGATGCAGGTTGAGTGGGTTTGCGGTAGCAGTGCATGTCCCCATTCTATCTTTGAAAGCTCTGTATAGAATTGCAGCCTTAGCCTGATGGTCATTGTGTTCATGTCCCTGCTCATCTCTCAGCATGGTAATGGTGTTGTTTCTGAACTTGATGGTAGCCCTAGCCTAGAAGTATTTAGTGTTGGCCTCACTAACCTTGATCTTCCTGATGGTGGCTCTTTGCTTCCAATATTTCCTCTGTTTCTCTAGGACGATGCCTTCCAAATGAAGTTTGAGGATGGTTCTGGCATTAGATTCCTCTAAGGATAGAACCCTAAACTCCTCTATGGTATCATAGCAAAGGATCATGAAGTTGGTGTCTGCAATTATTATTTTTAAGTCAGAGAGATTTCTGGCTTAGTTGTTTAATCCATTTTCCCAGTCTCTTGAATTTAATAGCTATCACTTTGGCACTGTCACTAGCCTCCACATCTTGTGTCCAGATATTACTGACAACCTCTTTGAATTAAGGATGTTCTAGCCAAAAGTTCCCAAATCTAAACATATTTTCTCTAGGAATAGCAGATCCAATCTGAATTTTAATTGGCACATGATCAGATGTAGTTTTAGCAAGAGGGATGGAAAATGTAGCAGGATATTTGAGGGTCCAAGCTTCTGAAGTGAAACACCAATCCAGTTTTTCCAATAGTGGGGCATCTTGCATGTTGGTCCAAGTAAATCTTCTTCCTTTGAGAGGAATTTAAATGAGGTCCTACCTATTAATTGCTTCATTGAAAGCAAGAATATTAGTGATACTACCCCCTTCCCTACTTCTATTATGTGGATATCTAATGTAGTTGAAATCACCCATAATAAGCCAGTGTGAGTCATCAGGCATTTGAAAATTTTGTAACCAGTCCAGAAATTGGGTTCTTTCAGAGTGTTGGGAGGGACCATAGACATTGGTTAAGATCCATTTGTCTCCATTGTGATCGGATGTGAATTGGATAGATAGGGAAAATTCATTTGAGTGATGGACTTGATCAGTGAACATATGCTCATTCCATGCAACTAAAAGACCACCAGATGCACCTCAAATGGTAGAAATACAAATTTTGCAATCCTTCTAGGATAGAAGTTCTTTAAGTAAGAAGTGTCAAATGATTCTTTCTTAGTTTCTTGCAAGCAAACAATAGAGCATTGAGATTCCTCAATTTTATTAGCCAAAGCTGTCAATTTTTAGGGCCATTAATGCTTCTAATATTCCAATTCAGGATGTCCCAGTCTCTATTCATCAAAATGCAAAGAACTGCAACTGATACTCAGATAAATATTCGACCCAGCTAACAGAGTACTGGTCCATGACTGCATCTTACTTAAACAGGCTACTGTGTCAACTTCTAGAACATCTACCTCACATGCATAACAACAAAAGTATATCTTAGTCTTACATCCCATGGAGACAAAAGCAGAGGTCTCATTTATCATTGAAACTAGCTAGCATATATTAGTGATCTAGAGATAAGAAACTAGATCCACTTCTTGCTCAGCTCCCTTGCCTTCTTCTTGCCCTCCATAGTAGTGTTGTCACTCTTGGTTTTCTTGGGCCTCTTGGTAAGGAGTTCATCAGTGGTGCCCTTATCAGAGACCTTGCAAAAATAGGTATTTAAACTTTTAATGATTTTGGGAGGGATCAGTGGAGGAGCTGTATGACATGCTACACAGTCTCTATCTTTACAAACATATTTCTTAAAACCTTCGCTCATTTTCTGAAGTCTGCAACTTCTTCTTACCTCTATTTCAACCAAAGGTACATTTTCTTTTCTCTTCTTGTTCTTGTGAAGTGCAGAGGTGGATGATGCAGACATGACCTCAGTAGAGCTATTCTCTGCAGATGGTGAGATCAGTTGCCCCTTGGTGATCTACGTAGGCAAAGAACATACAAGAGTGTTATCAATCTGGAAGTGTTGAGGGATTGAAAATGGAGGCATTGTTGAGGCAGCTCCTTGACAAATGATAGACCAAAGCGTAGAAGAAATGGATCTTTAAGCCCCATCAAATATATCTGGGGATAACAGTGCAACTGGCAAGAAATTCACCCAATCCACTGGTACCTGTATGACCTCTTTGCTATCTTCAGTTGGAGAAAAGTCTTTCTTCCAAACCTTTGCACCTTCTATTCCAATAAGCTTCTCTTCATTGCTCATGTTGTCCATAGTGATATCATTAAGTACCTGCTATGTACCTTCCACTCTTGAAGGTAGTTCAACCCCTGTATTATGAGCCAGATTAGCAAATATAGGGTGAGGAAATCCAGGGGGTGCAGTCATATCTAAATCCTCTTGCTCACCTGCATCTGGCTGAATAGAATTGAGTCCCAAGTCTGGAGTTCTATCAGATATAACCAGGTCAATGTTCTCATTTCTTGCCTGATCAGTTTTCTCAATAATGTTTAGGTGATCTGCCTCTGTTTTTTCTTTGTTTGTTGAAAGTGTATCCTGTCCTGTGAGTTGAGACATGAGATTAGGAGAGGTTCTCATAGTGGCTCCCTTGCTGCTAGATGTGTCATGGGCCATGAGCTCAAAGAACATAGGGTCATCCAATCTGTCTCTATGTGTGATATCAGAATGCTGAGGGATTGCCTCCATGCTAGGCTCTGGTTCTTGAGCCTGGAAGGGCAAAACCATATTATTCAACTACACAGCTAGTTGGGCTTGTTCCTACACCGGGCCATTGGAAACAGCCTCCAGATTTGAATTAGGTAGAACATGAACCATAGGGGCTAAAGGCCCATTTGCAGATGCAGCTGAGTTGGCACTGACGTCAGAGGGGACCACAGAGAGCGTGATGCTGCTGTTGGCCTCCATAATTGGGTTATTCACTTCCCGTGGTTCCATAAGCTCATTCATAGGAAAAATTTCACCTGCATGCAATTGCACATCTGCTTGTATTGGCATAGACCAATGGCCCCACCCTGGCATGGGATCATGATCTTCCTCCACATTGTCATCTTCAGGCAGAGCAGGGTCATCAACAACAGCATGAATTGCCAGCTGTAGATTAATCTGAGGGATTTATGGTGTAGGTTCCTGTTGATCATCTTGCTCATCTGATGACCCAAATGTATAGGGTATCAATCGTAGTCCTTTCGATAAGTAAGAGTGTCGAACCCAATGAGGAGCAGAAGGAAATGACAAGCGGTTTTCAACAAGGTATTCTCTGCAAGCACTGAAATTATAAGTAACGAGTAGTTTGATAGCAGGATAATTGTAATGAGCAAGTAATGGTAATGGTAAAAAAGTGCAGCAAGGTAGCCCAATCCTTTTGAGGCAAAGGACATGCCAAAACGGTCTCTTATGATAAGCAAAGTGTTCTCAAGGGTACACAGGAATTTCAACTAGTCACTTTCATCATGTTGGTTTGATTTGTGTTCGCTACTTTGATAATTTGATATGTGGGTGGACCGGTGCTTAGGTGTTGTTCTTACTTGAACAAACCTCCTACTTATGATTAGCCTCCTCGCAAGCATCCACAACTACAAGAAAAGTATTAAAAATAAATCTAACCATAGCATTAAACTTTTGAATCCAAATCAGCCCCTTACGGAATAGTGCATAAACTAGGGTTTAAGCTTCTGTCACTCTCGCAACCCATCATCTAATAACTACTCCACAATGCATTCCCTTAGGCCCAAATATGGTGAAGTGTCATGTAGTCGACATTCACATGACACCACTAAGGGAATCACAACATACATACAATCAAAATATTAAGCACATATCAGGTTCACATGATTACTTGCAACAAGATTTCTCCTGTGACCTCAAGAACAAAAGTAACTACTCACAAATGATAATCATGCTCATTCAGAGGGGTATTAAATAGCATAATGGATCCGAACATATAATCTTCCACCAAATAAACCATATAGTAATCAACTACAAGATGTAATCAACAGTACTAGTCACCCACAAGTACCAATCTATAGTTCCGGTACAAAGACTGAACACAAGAGATGAACTAGGGTTTGAGAGGAGATGGCGCTGTTGAAGATGTTGATGGATATTGCCCTCCCCAAGATGGGAGAGTTGTTGGTGATGATGATGACGACGATTTCCCCCTCTGGGAGGGAAGTTCCCCCGGCGGAATCGCTCCACCGAAGGGCAAAAGTGCTCCTGCCCAAGTTTCACCTCGAGACGGCGGCACTTCGTCCCGAAAGTCCTCTACTTATTTTTTCTAGGTCAAAATGACTTATATACCAGAAGAGGGGCACCAGAGGTGGGCCGAGGATGGCACAACCCACGAGGGCGCACCCGGGCTCCCTGGCGCGCTTAGGTGGGTTGTGCCCACCTGGTGGGCTCCCTCTGGTATTTATTTGCTCCATTATTTCATATATATTCCATAAAAAATCTCCGTAAAGTTTTAGCTTATTTGGAGTTGTGCAGAATAGGTAGCCCAACGTAGCTTTTTCAGGTCCAGATTTTCAGCTGCTAGTATTCTCCCTCTTTGTGTGAACCTTGCATATTATGAGCGAAAAGGCATTAGAATTACTCCAAAAAGCATTATTATGCATAAAAACAATATAAACAACAGTAGGTAAAATGATGCAAAATGGACGTATCAACTCCCCCAAGCTTAGACCTCGCTTGTCCTCAAGCGAAAACCAAAATCGAAAACATGTCCACATGCTTAGAGAGAGAGGTGTCGATAAAAACAAAATACAAACATAAAAGCATAGAAGCATCATATATATTATTATAACAGCAACAAACTTTATCATAGAACTTTTATCACATAACTTTTATCATAAACTTCTCATGAATAAGTAACAATTCATCACAACATCGAAGTATAAAGCATAAACTCTATTGGAAACCAACAAACTATGTTCTCAATCAACTTTGCAACTACAATTCATCATCTTTTCAAGAAGGGTCACATATCGGAGCCTTTTTGGCAAGTCCACATACTCAACCATCATATAGTCTTCTATGATTGATAACACTCACCTCATAACATGAGCAAAAAGTTTCAACCTGACACATAGAAAGATAGGGGCTTATAGTTTCGCCTCCCAACATACTCACCACATGTCAACAATAATAACTCATGTTGCCCATATCCAACTGGATATATGTGCCAAGATCTTTCCTCACCACATGATGCTTGCCAAAAGAGAAAATAAAAAGGAATAGAGAGAAAAACTTTGACTCTTGCATAAAAGTAAATACATAAAAGTAAAAGATAGGTCCTTCACAGAGGGAAGCAGAGGTTGTCATGCGCTTTTTGTTTGTATGCTCAATCTCTTAGTGCAAAAGAACGTTACATTATATTTACCCTTATGATAGCAACCTTTATTATGCAGTTTGTCGCTTTTATTCTTTGCCATCACAAGTTCATACAACGCTCAATTTTCTCTTACACTAAATGATCTAACACTTTCAGAAGAAATTTTTATTGCCTTTATTACACCGATGACAACTTACTTGAATGATCTTACTCAATCCATAGGTAGGTATGGTGGACTCTCAAAACAAGATTTGGTTTAAGGGTTTTGGATGCACAAGTATTATCTCTACTTAGTGCGGAAATTTTGGCTAGCAAAGATGGGGGGCAATAACCACATGTTAAAGGATCTATGACAATATAACTTCTATTGGAATATGAACAAACATAAATCATTACATTGTCCTCCTTGTCCACCGTCAACAATTTTGGCATATAATATTTTCATGGGGCTCACAATCACAAAAGATGTCTAGGATAGTGTATTTGCATGTGAATCTTCTCTTCCCTTATTAATTCTTTCATGAATTGCATCATTGACCAATGCTATGTTTGTAAATCTCCAATAATTTTTTCTACTTATACTCTTCCTTATGTGATTTCATTACTTACCATAAGATTAGCATATGATCCTTTTCATTTATTTCCTTTCTTTTTATTGAACATTAAAATAAAGAAAACAAAACTTTATTATATATCTCACACATGATTACAAGGATAGATCACTAAGAAAACACTCGAAAAGAAAGGATTGAACTAAACTTTTATTCATCTATAGCAAAAGATAACTATGGATCGAACTACGATAAGTAAAGGAAAAAGATAGTGGAGGTGATACGATACCAGGGCACCTCCCCCAAGCTTGGTACAAGCCAAGGGGAGTGCCCATACCCGATACTCAATTTTCCTTTCATGATGAAGAAGAAGGCGGCAGTGATGAAGTACTGGTAGCGATCCTTTAAACCTCGCCTCATATTCAAAGACTTGGTTTTGGAGATCGTAGATCTGGCTTTGGAGGAAGTTGATTTGCTCGTTGAAGGTGAAGACGATGTCCTTCATGGACTTGCCATCCACCTTGAGATCACGGGTGTAATCCGCGATCATGAGGTGATTGGCACTGAGTCCAAGTTCCACCACCCCCTTGCATCGGAAGACCTCCTGCTCCATAGCTTCAAGCCTAGCCTCCATGGTTCCCGTCCCTTTGGGACCTTGCACATCACGGATGTGGAGCACCCCCTCATGCATCTGGATAGCCTGAGGGTGCTGCATCACCTTCCACAAATATGGGTTGATGACATTCTCGAAGAACTTGTCCTTGGAAGAGCTTTAAGCGGCCATGGTGAATTAGATCTGTCAGAAAGCAGCAAGGAAAAGAGAACCGGAGATTTCTCCGTGATACGATGGTCAATAGGTTCGAGGGGTATATACATTTTTTTCTTGGGAAACAAGCAAACGGAAGAAAAACGGAGTCCGAAAGGTACCCGAGGTGGGCACAACCCACCTGGGTTCACCTGGCTTGCCAGGCCTGCCCTCGTGTCTTGTGCCCACCAGGGGTGCCTTCCTGGTTGTTTCTTATTTTCCTAATTTTTAAAATATTCTGAAACTGGCAGAAAACATTTTTGCAGATTTTTTGGTGTCCGTTTACTTACCGTATCACGTACCTCCTCTTTTTTCATAATTCTGGAGTGTTCCGGAAGGTTTCCTTATGTGTTCTTATGGTCTCATAGTTTGGATAATATTGCTTTCAACATTAGTGGGCGTACCTGAGATATAATGTTTTATTCTTTGCCCATTGACACCTCGGGTTGGTACCTTCGGCATTATTTATTTTTATTGCTCCAGATCGATAAACCTGCTCGATAACATAGGGTCCTTCCCATTTGGAGAGGAGTTTTCCTACAAAGAATCTGAAACGAGAGTTTTCCAAAAGAACATATTCTCCAACCTTGAACTCACGCTTTTGGATTCTTTTATCATGCCATCTTTTAACTTTTTCTTTAAATAACTTGGCATTTTCATAAGCTTGGGTACTACATTCATCTAGTGAGCTAATATCAAATAACCTCTTTTCACCGTCAAGTTTGAAATCATAGTTGAGTTCTTCAATTGCCCAATATGCTTTATGTTTTAACTCAAGAGGCAAATGACAAGCTTTTTCATAAAGCATTTTATAAGGAGACATACCCATAGGATCTTTATATGATGTTCTATAAGCCCAAAGTGCATCATCTAATTTCTTAGACCAATTCTTTCGGGACCTATTGACAGTTTTTGGTAAAATTAATTTTATTTCTGTATTGCTAAGTTCAGCTTGACCACTAGACTGAGGATGATAAGGTGATGCTTGTCGGTTCTATATCTGGCGTATCTCGTAGTAGGGGTCCTAAGCTAGGCGTCTTGGAAATATGATAACATGGGCACATGATTTTATCTAGGTTCGGGCTCTCTCGAAGAGATAATACCCTACGTCCTGTTTTTGATTGTATTGATATGGGTGTAGTACAAAGTACATGTATCTACCATGAGATTGTAGTAATGAATATGATATTGTCTATTGACTAGCGTGGCCTCGGTTTATATATGCATCGTAGGCCTAGGGTTTAGAGGAGTCCTTGTCTTGTGTGCCAAGTCTTGTGGAATCCTCCTTGTATTCGGCATGGGCTGCCCGAAGTGGCCCATTAGTGAATCATCATGGGGGTCCTCGACCCGACCCATTGGTCGGGAGATGACATGGTGAGTACCCCCTAGTCGAGGACACCGTCCCTAGCCCCCTAAAACGGTCTTCAAGTTGAGGACGCTCCTTGGTTCTTCCGAATAATTCTTTGTCTTCGAACGTCAGTCTTGAAAACTGGTTCAACAAATCTTCCCATGTTCGATCTTGACGATCACTGATGAATATGAAGAGTTCACATGTCAGGCATCCGAGGAGCCCTTTTACGTTATCAGTCTTTATCAATGCTTTGTAAGTTTTTTACGCGACACCTGGGGTTTGAAGTGTTTCCCGTGCGACGACGTCTTCTTGCTTCCGAGCTCTAATGCCGAACTAAATCTGAGGCATCTTTTCATAGCCGAGCTCCGACACTATTCATAATTCAAGGTATCCTCTTGCGTCCGAGCTCTAACGCCGAACTAAATCCGAGGCATCTTTTCACAACCGAGCTCCAACACTATTCAACATTAAAGGTATCCTCTTGTGTCCGAGCTCCAACGCCGAACTAAATCCCAGGCATCTTTTCACAGTCGAGCTCCGACGATGGTCAGCATCCGAGGTATCATATATTACCTTGGCCTCTGAAAATTTGAATGAGTTCATCCGAGCTTAAATGCCGGAGTAGTCTTCTATGGAACGAGCCATTCGAATCCGAGCTTTATGCCGGACCACTTCCGAGCTTCGACGCCGGACTGCATCTGAGCTCTAACGATGGTCAGCGTCCGAGGTGTCATAAACTACCTGATCTTTAAAAGATTGAACGAATTCAACCGAGCTTAATGCCGGAAATGCCCTCTATGGAGCCAGCCAGTGGCGCCCGAGCTTTATGCCAGACTGCTTCCGAGGTGGTGCGCCACCTCGGGCTTGGGCTGATTGTTTGCGGATTTTATTTTGATTGATGTAATTTATTTACTGACGAGATATATAGCCAGTAGCCCTCAAGGTGTGTGTCGGCCTAAAATCCGAGATGCACATTAGAGGAGATAGTGATCGGTGAACGGGCCCTTGAGAGAGGGTTTTGAGAAGTCGTCGTAATATATTAGCTTGATGCCGGGTAAGTCTCAGATGGTACCTATTGTTGTACGAAGACGCATTTGCCCATAGCTCGGTCAGGCCAAACACTGAGCACTTTGCATTTTCTGCATTGGATTGCCAATGCAGTAGCCCCTGAGCCACTAGTCGGGTGGCAACACCAGCAGATTAGTGGATCGATGTGCCCCCTTAATGTTAGTAAATGATAAGCCTGAAGCCCAGTAGCCCCCGAGCCTTGATGTGGCACGAGTGACCGAATTAAGGATCAATATCCGGAGTAAAATCACAAATTATGTGTAATGATTCTATGTATCCAAGTAATCAACATTATTAATGCTCGGATCCGTATTGTACGAAACTTTGATGACCGACCATCGGCTTCAACCTCCTCGGCCAGTAGCTGGGGAGTGTTTGTCCTACTTTACAGAGCCTTTATAAGAGCAAAGATTTATGACAAACAGGGCAATCCGGCCATAGGTTTTATAAACAAAGGTACACGGAGAGATATGTTATACTACTTTTTAACGTAAGAAACATCTGCCGAAGAAAATAGTCCCGCTATCGGTTCCTTTCTTTGGGTTGTCATGCTGATCATGATCATGAAACCTCACCTCTGATCAACGTGGGAGGAAAATATCAAAGATTTAGTGTGGGGTAAGTTCCCGAACTCTATGGTCTTAATGAACCAAAATTTTCACATCCATCATTGCTGACCAATTATATTCTTAAGATAGATAGCTTTCGGCTTCACCCAGTCTGAGGTACTAATCCGGATGACCAGGTAGTAACAATCACGGAGGTGCTCCCTTTATCCCCTAGCCGAACAATCGGGAACATAGGGTTAAACACAGGAGCCAGGCAACCCAGCTTGGCCAAAATCTTAAGTCAAATTTGATGCATGTTTATGGCTTTATAACGATAATTATAGAATGTAGCGCTTGTATACTGAATACAAACACTAATGATATATGTTTATTTTGACTCTGTTGTGACCGTTTATTAGTTGAAAGTGGCCCATCGTCGGCTTCTACCCCTTTGTAGATACTACGCAGGGTGTTTCCGCAGTAACAAGACAACCCTTGGACGACGTCTCGGTGCCCGGAGGTGGTTGTGTTAGCAGAAACAAGGCAATTAGATATGCATGATTTATAACTTTCACTTAGTCATAGGAGATTTAAACTAGGGAAGCTAGCTACGAGTCCCCAGTTAGTGTTCAGCACCGACCGAAGTCTAGCCATTAACACTTCGGCCAATGTTATGAAAGGCCCATCCTTTAATATGGGGTAATCAGTATTGATCTATAGTTTTACACCGTCATCGGATCGCTGACCAGTTTACTCCCATTGTGACAGTCAGTTTTTGGCTTTCTCCACTGAGGTGTAACCATTCGAGCTGGAAGCACAATCGCAGTGGTTCTTCCTTTGCACACCTAGCCGAACAAAGCGAAATGTAGGAGTCAAGCACAGGATCTGGGCAACCCAACTATTGACCGGACGCACAATTCGAAACCGATGCATATATAGCAACATACAAGAATGTTTTTGTCCAATCTCTAAAGGTGTCCGGCGTTGCACTGCGGGACTTATGCTGGAAACACACAAATAGTTAAAAAGTGCCATAGACTTTGGAAAACCAAAAAAAACTTCAGTAAAAACTTTATGCCCGGAGTAAATCAAGTCATTTGGTGCCAATATGAAAATTGGTTTTACTTTTGTGCTTCTGTCATGCATTAATATGACACATCCGATCTCAGGACTTCAAGCGGGTCAGCCTACGGCTGCAACCTCCTATCCCGAAGGCGGAGTACTGCTTGTTAGGCCAGTTTAGCGAACTAAACTCGAGCGGCATTAGAGAGAAAACAGGCTATCTAGCAATTGACCACACACTCGAGTCGAGAAAGGATTGGTAGAAAAAGACTTTGCAACGACTAGGAAGAAAACAATTATTATAGAACGTCTTGTACAAATTTAAGAGCCCCCAGCTAACTTGGGTAAAGGAAGTGTTTTTAACAAATAACATTTTTAACAAACTAAGTTTTTTGTTTAACATAAATATAAAGTTTGGTAGAACTGAACGAATTAAAAAAATTGAGCATGGAAGCAACTTAGCTGGTTAATGTGCTCGATGTCGATGTGCGGCCCGAGCTTACTTTGGGACGAGGTCCCACCCCCAAGTCCGTCCTTGCCCCTTAGTGATTTCGGTGTATTGTAGACTTATAGGTTAACAGACTAATGAGTTTGTGAGTGTACACAGGTCTATAAGTCTATGAGGAGTTTGATATTTACAGAGAAAGTCGACCCCTAAAAATGAATGTCTTCAACTGAAGACTTTGACTTTCTGAGGACTTTGAAAGTGAAGAAATTGGTGTGATCCTGAAGACTTGATATTCATGCAAGGAATATGAAGCTCGAAGACTTTTGTTTTCATAGTTTCGTTTTTCTCTTTCTTGATTCATAGGAAACACCATACTGTTAAAGGGGGTCGAAGTAAAACTAAGGAAAAGTTTCTAAGTGATGCGCATCTCAAAATCCTACACCTACCAATCCTTCGAGTGAAGCCATTGGAAATCTCATACAGTTCAGTCAATTTCTTCAGTGACAGAGACAAAGATCTTCTGGTCTTTGAGGTATTTGTCCTAACTGAGGAATTAGGAATTCACCAGTGCGGATTGCCTACAAGTGAGGAACATGATAGCCCTGAGGAATTCGATAGTAAAATTTCCGACCATTGCTGTGGTATGCACCAGCTGTCCCAAAATATATACCCACCTAACAGTCATATCATTGAAGGGCATTTATGTCTTATCATGTCGGGATGCTCCCTAGGCTATAAATAGCCGCCCCCTACAACCACTAGCTGGTTGGCTGCTCCGTGAGAAACTGACTGTCGGTGTCAAAACCGGCGGATCTCAGGTAGGGGGTCCCGAACTGTGCGTCTAAGGTCGATGGTAACAGGAGACAGGGGACACGATGTTTACCCAGGTTCAAGCCCTCTATATGGAGGTAATACCCTAAGTTATGCTTGATTGATATTGATGAATACGAGTATTACAAGAGTTGATCTACCTCGAGATCGTAATGGCTAAACCCTAGAGGTCTAGTTTGTATGGCTATGGTAATGAGTATTCGGCCTATCTACGGACCTAGCCCTCCGGTTTATATAGGCATGGGAGGGATCTAGGGTTACACAAGGTTAGTTACAGAGAAAGGAATCTACATAGTTGGCCGCCTAACTTGCCTTCTACGCCAAGGAAAGTCCCATTCAGACACGTGTGTAGTCTTCGGTCTTCGTATCTTCACAGCCCATCAGTCCGGCCGATGGCTAACAGGCTGGACGCCTGAGGACCCCTTAGTCCAGGACTCCCTTAGTAGCCCCCGAACCAGTCTTCAATGACGAGGTGTTCGGCACATAGATTATCTTCGGCATTGCAAGGCGGGTTCCTCCACCGATGACTGCCGAGTAGTGTGTTCGGCCTTCCATTTAATGTTGTACCCCTCAGCTTCTGTGCATCAACAACTTCAGTTTTCACGTGCCGAGCGAATGCGAGAGGTCAGGGTATTTTTGCATATACCACCCCGACCGTACCACAAAGGTGCCTATTTAAAGAGAATAGATCTCATATCCATTCGACACCCCGCGAAAAATCCTTAGAGCTTGCTAAGAAAAGCCACCCCAACATGGCTAGCGCTCCCAGCTCTTCCTCTCGTCCCCACGGCTCCAAAAAGGGTGATCGGGAGAGATGTTCCATTTCCCACAGTCAGCTGGCGAAGCTGCAAACACATGGCTTTCTTCCCCCCGCGGACTTGGTCCCCGTACAAGCAGGGATGACGTCCTTCAAGGGCGGGTCTCAAACAGAGAACTTCCCCAATTCGCCCGGGGGAGAACGAGTATGCTTCATCCCCTTCTTGTTAAGAGGTGTCGGATTTTTGATCCATCCCTTCCTCCGAGGTCTGCTGGAGTATTATGGCCTCCAACTGCACAGTCTCACTCCCGCCTCTATCCTTCATATTGCGGGTTACGTCGCTCTATGCGAGCTTTTCCTGGGCTGTGAGGCCCATTTCGATTTATGGAGAAGACTGTTCTGCCTCATCCCTCGTAATCAAGGTGGGTCAATTTTTGAAGTGGGAGGTGCCGAAGTGTGGCGCATCGCCGGGACCGGATACCTGTCCGGCACGCCGAAGAAAGCTTCCGAAGAGTGGCCTTCCGAATGGTTCTACACCGACGATGTCGCTCTACCCGACCCTGTCCGTATGGGCCTCCCCGAGTTTTCAAGTGCTCCGCTGAAGAAACGCCATAGCTGGCATCCTCGGAGCCTCGAGGAAGAGGATAGTGCAGAGATTAGCCTGCTGCTGGGCAAGATTAAGACACTTATCCAGTCCGGATTGTCAATAGTCGAGGTAATGGCGACCTCTATAGCGCGGGGGGGTCCAGCCACTCCAATACAGAGGGCTGCCCATGTGGCATTATAACGGGGAAGATGACGCCTCACGCTATGGTCGGAAGGGCCCAAAGACCCCCGCCGCCTTGGCTAAAATACTGGCCGAGCTGTATAAAGGGGAGAAAGAGGAGTTCACCCATCTCCAATATCGAGACGGATTTTCCATGTATAATCCTCCCAGCTGGGTAAGCTTCAGCTCCACTATTTTACCCCTATCCCTGAATCATTCTTGACAGGCAGTATCTTATCCGCTTATAACAGGAATGGCGAAAGGCCGTCGAAGGGATCCATGACCCTGCTCCTCAGCCGGAGAATCGCAACCGGGATCTTGATCCCGGATATGAAGAGGATCCGGACATATTTGTGGGCTCGAGGATGGAATATTCTATCAGAGGAGCTATGATGGTACAGATGTACCCATCATCGCCGATTACCCCGGTCTCCTTCCTACTTCACATTTAAGTAATCCGGAGATACCTTGTCCAAGAGAGTTTTCTCATTCCTCCTCACCCAACGCACTGTCCTGTACTCAAAAGGGGAGGCATTCGGCGCGCTGTGCTGCCCCGGCGGCATCTCTGAAGAGAGCGTCCCCCACACCAGGCAAGCCTTCAAAGAGGAAAGCAAACGAAGATACGACCAAGCCTTCATCAAAGAGGTATGAATTTGCAAATATGCACCTTGGCAGTCACATCCAACTGGGACCTTTCCATTTACCCTGTATCAGGAAAAAGGTGTGCCAGACTATATCCGGGGGTCGGGCCGGTCATACTTCCCGCGGCCAGGATCCAGATCCTGTTGTGAAGACGGGGGCTGATGTGGGGGTGATGCCGGACTGTCCTCCAGTTGAGAATTCAGATGATGTATCCGTCACCAACTCGGAAGTGGAGAGCGCCATGAATCATCGGTGCTGCAGGGCCGTTTTACAAGATCCTGGTTTTTCAGAAGAGGCATTTAATGCCTTCAGCTTGGCTAATGCATATATCCGAGCTGCTCGGGATGGGCTTAACAGAGCTACAAAGTAGCATTTAAAAGATGTCAGAGTAAATGACCACGGGTAGCCTAGCCGGCTCCCCCTGGCCCTTCTGAAAAAATTACGACCCGATCCGGCCCTCAAGAATCCAAGACGTGGGGCCGCCTTCCCCTTGCCGGCTGTCTCCCAGGCTGACTATCGGAAGGCCGCCCGACTTTAGCCCTCATGAAGAAAGCCGCGGGAGGGCCGGCTCCAAGAAGCCGGCCACGAGAAGGCCGACTCCAAGAGGCCGGCTCCCACCAAGCGGTCAAGATCGTACCCTCGAAGTCTGCATCCACATAACGGCGATGTGACGGGGCGTGGCTACAGTAAAGCCTGCCACCCCCGAATCCCGGAGCACGCCTGGCACAGTGCGCCGTACGGGGTGGCCATGACCTGTCCGGCGCGGCACTGTTGCCATGTTGACCCTGATGTCACCCACGACGGGCTGCCAGCGGCCCACGGGCGGTGGTCCCCTTCAGGCAGAGAGACACCCGAAGGCGGCCAGGCCTCCCCCAGTCGGCTCGAGACGGGGCCGGCTCCCCGCAGCCGGCTTGCCCCCTCCCTCGAAGGAGACGCCCCATTAAGGAGACAAGACGCGGTGAGGCTACAGCGATCGCCCGCCGGGCGGCGACGCTATAGCCACGCTCACCTCAGTGAAGCCCTCGTCACCAGGTCGAGGCAACAGTAACCAGCCACCGACAAGGCCCTGGACAGTGGGGCCTGCTTGTCGACCAAGGAGCCGGCAGCCGGCGAGACCCACCAGCCGGCGGGCCCCAGCAGCCGGCGCAGAAGCCGGCGAGCGTAGACACAGACGGCTGGGGCCCACGCCTAGCCGGATTACCATTGTACCCCCGGGGGGTGAGCCTATATAAACCCCCCGGGGCACCCATGCAAAGGGGGGATCCGTGCTAGTTTTAGACACCACATAGGGAGGAGAAGAGAGCGAGCCGTGCCCTTCTTCCTCCTCTCGCCAAACAGCTCAAGGAGCATCTTGTAGCCACTCATTCCTCTAGTGATCATGCGGAGACCCCGCAGAGCAGCAGTAGGGGTGTTATCTCCTCGGAGAGCCCCGAAGCTGGGTAAGATTCGCCGGCGTGCATGTCTTCGCCTCATCCCGCTTCCAGGCACCGGCGACGTCTTACTGGCTCCCACAATGATAAGCCACCCGTTGGCATATGTCGCACCTACCACCCGACATTTGGCGCCCATCGTGGGGCCAGGTGCACCGTCGTCCGGAGACCTGTTCTGGACGGGAACCCTCTTCCTCTCCAGCGAGCGTAGCCAGCCCGGCACGCCCGATGGCGCTTGCCACGACGCGCTGCAAGGCGTCGCCAACGTCTGCGCGGCGAGCGGCCTCGCCGATCTCCTTGACGAGACCCTCATCTCCGACGAGCTCGCCTCTGACGTGGGCACCGACCACCTCGTCAACCTCCTCGGCCAGCTCCACGTCTCCGGCGAGCTTGCTGTGGACTTGGAGTCTGTTGGCTCGACCGATCCGATGCCTGTCGACTCTGACACGGCCTCGCTCGATGCTTTCCCCACCAACGTCGCGATCTACAACGACCGTCTTCCCTAGTCCGATGGCTGCGACGGCGCCACCACCGAGGTGATGGTCATCGGCCACGGCGGCGCTTCTGGCGAGAACGCCCTCGACGCCCCGCATGCAGCGGTCCACGACTTGTCCATCCCCTCCCGGCCAATGCCGACGCCGAAGCACTGGAGGCTCGCCGCCTCGCCCTCCTCGCGGAGGGCCAGAAGCTGGCTTCCATGAGACGCCTCACCGAGGCCCACCAGCGTGAAGCCGACCGCGCCGCCTTTGGCACGCCGCCCCCAGGCGGGACAAGCCGAGCCGGCATTGTCAGAAAGCGCGACGCTGCCCTCGCCGACACGCTAGGAGTCGACCGCCCACTCTACGCCACTCCACTTGAGAACCTGCGCGCCGCCCAGGCGGCCGTAGACGAGCTAGACGGACTGGGGGCCGAAGAACTCCCCCACATGACCAGACGCATCCAGCAACTAATCGATGCAGCCGCACAGCCGCACGAAGCCGACGCCCGCACGGGAAGCCCTCCCCCGCGCCAAGAGCACGACGCGATGTCCCGGACGCCGACTGCGGGTAAAACCCGCGCGCGACACGAGAAGGAGCCGGCTGCCAGCCGAAGCCGAACCCGGACGTCCATCGAGCGAGACGCAGAAGGCCATCCCCGTGCCGTGGAGCGGCGGGGCAACCCGCCTTCGCCTCGCGGGGAGAGATATCCCACCCCACCGCCTGTCACACATCCGACTCTCAGCGGCCAACTAGGTCTCCATGAAGGAGTCGGCGAGAACGACGCCCGCCATCAGATCGACCGCCTAGCGCGATCCCTGGCGCTAGAAGAAGAAGATGATGTCGGCCCGCCTTGCTTCGGCCCCCGCATCCGTGACGAGCCTTTCCCCAAAGGGTTCTCGCTTCCAAGAGACATGCCCAAGTACAACGGCTCCGTGAAGCCAGAAGATTGGTTGATCGACTACTCCATAGCGGTTCGCATAGCAAACGGCAACAGGCACGTTGCCGTGAAGTACGTGCCCCTCATGCTGCAAGGCACGACGTGGACCTGGCTCAATAGCCTCAGGCCCTACAGCGTCAACAGCTGGCTAGACTTCACAGAAGCCTTCGTCCGTAACTTCACCACCACCTACAAGCGGGCTCCCAAGCCCAGATAGCTCTCCTTGTGCGTACAAGGCCCTGCCGAGTCCACTCGCGACTACCTCACGCGCTGGGCCGAGCTCCGCAACTCTTGTGAAGGGGTGCACGAGGTGCAAGCCATAGAATACTTCACCGCCGGATGCCGAGAAGGCACCCTCCTTAAGTACAAGCTCCTCTACGACGAGCCGACTACCCTCGACGAGCTTCTGATCATAGCGGACAAGTACGCCACCGTCGACTCCTCAATGAAGACTGAGCTCCGGGTAGACGCGTCCGGGAAGGTAATCAACCTGGCGCCCAAGACGCCGGCTGGGGACTCCGGCCGACGCCCATACCAGAACGACCACAAGCGCAAGGGCCCCGCGCCGCTCTCCACCAGTCGGCAGGTGGCCACCGTCGAAGACGAGCGGCTCGAAGGGCGGCCCGCGCCCAAGAAACCTAAGGGCGGCAGGCCGGCTTGGTAGCCGGCCTTCTCCTACGAGCAAACTCTCGACGCCCCATGCAAGTTCCACAGTGGCGCGAAGCCGTCCAACCACACAACCCGGAAGTGCCACTGGCTCACCCGAATCTCTAAAGGCGAAGGGCTCGTGCCGCCTCCACCTGCTGGTCCGCCGCCTCCGGCTCCGCAGCTGCCGACCGCTTGGCTAGCAGTCGGAGTTGTGCACGATGAGTTCCCCGACGAGCATGCCGCCTATGTCATCTTTACAAGCCAGCCCGAAGGCCGGCGTAGCAGACGCCGAGAGCGCCAGGAAGTCAACGTGGTCGCTACCAACCCCGCCGAGGACATGCACTGGTCAGAAAAGCCTATCAGCTGGAGCCGGGCCGACCACCCAGAGGTGATGCCATCTCCTGGCTCTTATGCGTTGGTTTTGGATGCCACCCTTGCAACGGACAGACGTGCCGCCCGTTTCTCCCGCATGCTGATAGACGGCGGGAGCAGCGTCAACATCCTGTACCGTGACACCCTGGAGAAGCTGAACGTCAAGACGAAGCAACTCATGCCTACTCGGACTGTGTTCCATGGCATTGTACCTGGCCTGTCCTGCGCCCCCATTGGCAAGATCAAGATTGATGTACTCTTTGGGGACAAGGAGCATTTCCGCCGAGAAGCGATCTGGTTTGAAGTGGTGGACCTGGAGAGCCCCTACCATGCATTGCTTGGCCGTCCTGCCTTGGCCAGGTTCATGGCTGTTCCCCACTATGCTTACCTCAAGATGAAGATGCCGAGCGCCAAGGGCATCCTCACCGTAGCCGGCAATTACAAGAAATCTTCCGAGTGCGCTGCAGCTAGCAACCGGCTGGCCGAGTCCCTGGTGATTGCCGAAGAAAAGAAGATGTTGGACCGAGTAGTAGCCATGGCCAGCAAGCAGCTGGCCCTGTCCTCCGATCCCAAGGGGTGTGATGCCCAAGGATCTTTCTAGCCGGCCAAGGAGACGAAGAAGATACCTCTTGACCCCAAGCACCCAGAAAGGTTTGCCATCATCGGGGCAAACCTAAACAGCAAATAGGAAGGCGAGCTCGCCGACTTCCTCCGTGAGAATCGAGATATCTTTGCATGGTCCCCTAAGGACATGCCGGGTATTCCGAAGGAATTCGCCGAGCACAAGCTACACGTCCGAGAAGGCGCAAAACCAGTCAAACAACCCCTCCGCCGACTGTCAGAGGAGAAAAGAAGGATTGTGGGAGAGGAGATAGCCCGGCTTCTGGCAGCCGGCTTCATTATGGAGGTTTTCTTTCCAGAGTGGCTCGCCAACCCGGTCCTCATGCTAAAGAAGAACAACAAGTGGCGCATGTGCATAGGCTAGACGAGCCTCAACAAGACCTGCCCCAAAGATCCCTTTGCCCTGCCAAGGATTGATCAAGTGATAGACTCCACGGCCGGATGCGAGCTGTTGAGTTTCTTGGATGCTTACTCAGGATACCACCAGATAAAGCTAGATCCGGCTGACCGCCTGAAGACCGCCTTAATCACGCCATTCGGAGCTTTCTGCTACCTGACTATGACATTCAGCTTAAGAAATGCCGGTGCCACTTCTCAGCGTTGCATGCAGAAGTGCCTCCTCAAGCAGCTCGGCAGAAATGCCCACGTCTACGTAGACGACATTGTGGTGAAGACGGAGAAGCGCGACACCTTGTTGGAGGACCTCAGGGAAACATTTGAGAACCTGCGCCGGTTCCAGATCAAGCTCAACCCCGAGAAATGCGTGTTCGAAGTGCCAGCCGGCCAGCTCCTAGGTTTCCTGGTCTCCGAGCGCGGCATCGAATGCAACCTAGTAAAGATCAAGGCCATTGAGAGAATGGCGATTCCCACCAAACTTCGAGACGTCCAGAAATTCACCGGGTGCTTGGCCTCCCTGAACCGCTTCATCAGCCGGCTCGGAGAAAAAGCTCTCCCCCTCTACCGCCTCATGAACAAGACCACTCACTTCGAGTGGAACGACCAAGACGACCAAGCTTTTCACGAGCTGAAGAAGATGCTGGCCACGCCGCCTGTCCTGGCGGCGCCGACTGAGAAAGAGCCCATGCTCCTCTACATTGCTGCAACCAGCCGGGTGGTCAGCACCGTCATCGTAGTCCAGCGCCTAGAAGAGGGACGAGCCCAGCCGGTCCAGAGGCCGGTGTACTATTTGAGCGAGGTGCTGTCTACCTCGAAGCAGAACTACCCGCACTACCAGAAGATGTGCTATGGCGTGTACTTCGCCGCCAAGAAGCTAAAGCCCTACTTCCAAGAGCATCCCATCACGGTCGTATGCACCGCTCCGCTTGCCGAAATCATAGGCAGCCGGGATGCATCCGGCTGAGTGGAGAAATGGGCCATCGAGCTGGCCCCCTACACGATCTTCTACCAGCCTCGCACCGCCATCAAGTCCCAAGCATTGGCCGACTTCCTCGTCGACTGGGCCGAGACCCAGTACCTACCGCCAGCTCCCGACTCCACTCATTGGCGCATGCACTTCGACGGGTCCAAGATGCGCACCGGCTTGGGAGCCGGCGTCATCCTCACCTCTCCCAAAGGTGACAAGCTCAGATACATGCTGCAAATTCACTTTGCCACCTCCAACAACGTGGCCGAGTACGAGGCGCTCATACACGGGCTCCGGCTTGCCAAAGAACTCGGCATACGCCGGATCCTATGTTACGGCGACTCGGACTTGGTAGTCCAGCAATCATCCGGCGACTCGGATGCCAAGGACGCAAATATGGCAAGCTACCGCTTCCTCGTTCAGCAGATCAGCGGGTACTTTGAAGGATGCGAGTTCCTCCACGTACCGCGAGCCGATAACGAGCCAGCTGATACCCTGGCTTGAATAGGCTCCACTCGGCAGGCAATACCAACCGGTGTCTCTCTGCAACATCTCCTCAAGCCATCTATCAAGCCGTCTCCAGAGTCCGATTCCATCTTCGTGCCGCCTGACCTCGACGCGGCCGGGTCCGGCTCGAAGAACCAAGCAGGTGACCCGGGGACTTCGATAGTCGGCCCGGGGACGTCAGTAGGCGGCTCGGGGACTTCCGTAGTTACGCCCGACCCGAGGACTGCCACACCCGGCTCGGGGACTGCGGTAGTCGGCCCGGAGACTGCACCAACACAACAGGCGGCGGCCGACTCCAACATTTCACCACCCAGCCCACCCGCCCTGGTTGCAGTAGCCGTGTTGGCAATAAAAGATGTCGCAGCTCCATCATGGGCTCAGTCCATCGTCAACTTCCTAATAAACCAAGATCTGCCGGCTGACGAAATAGAGGCAAGACAAGTCCAACACCGAGCCGAAGCATACACAATCGTAAACAGAGAGCTCGTCAGGCGCAGTGTCACTGGAGTCTTTCAGCGATGCATCGAGCAAGAGAAGGGCATTGCAATCCTCAGAGACATCCACCAAGGAGAATGCGGCCACCATGCAGCCTCAAGATCGCTTGTCGCCAAAGCTTTCCGCCATGGGTTCTTTTGGCCGACTGCCTTGGATGACGCCAAGGAGTTAGTTAAACATTGCAAAGGGTGCCAAGTCTTCAGCTCCAAGCAACACATGTCGGCTTCAGCACTCAAGACCATTCCCCTCACTTGGCCCTTCGCCGTTTGGGGACTGGACATGGCGGGCCCATTCAAGACGGCGCGCGGCGGCATGACACACCTGCTTGTCGCTGTGGACAAATTCACCAAATGGATTGAGGCAAAGCCGATCAAGAAGCTGAATGGGCCGACTGCCGTGACATTCATCGCAGATATAACAACTCGCTACGGCGTACCACACAGCATCATCACCGACAACGGCACGAATTTCGCCAAGGGAGCATTGGCACGTTTCTGCGCGACGCAAGGCATCCGGTTGGACTTAGCGTCCGTTGCCCACCCGCAGTCAAACGGCCTAGTCGAGCGAGCCAACGACCTCATCCTCTCCGGCATGAAGCCCCGACTGGTCGTGCCACTGGAACGTTCAGCCGGCTGTTGGCTCGATGAGCTGCCGGCCGTCCTCTGGAGTCTGCGCACTACCCCAAACAAGTCAACCAGATTCACTCCTTTCTTCCTCGTGTACGGTGCCGAGGCGGTCATCCCAACCGACATCGAGTTCGACTCACCTCGGGTAACCATGTACACAGAGGCGAAGGCCAAGGAAGCACAAGAAGACAGCGTCGACCTGCTGGAAGAAGGCCGGCTGTTAGCCCTCAGCCGGTCCACCATCTACTAGAAGGGCTTGCGCCGCTACCACAACCGGAAGGTCAAACCAAGATCTTTCCAAGAAGGCGACCTCGTGCTCCGGCTGATCCAGCGAACAGCCGGCCAACACAAGCTCTCGGCCCCTTGGGAAGGCCCCTTCGTCATCAGCAGAGCACTGGGAAATGACTCCTACTACCTGATCGACGCATAGAAGCCGAAGGCACGAAAGAGAGACGACTCTGGCAAAGAGTCGGAACGACCATGGAACGCCAACCTCCTCCGAAGATTTTACAGTTGAAATGCAGTATGTATCACGCTAACTTTTGTACTAAGTACGAGACAATAGGCCCCCCGAGGAGAGCTCGGGGACTGCCATCTTTTATCTATAAATGAAGAGTATCATGCTTATGATCATGTCATTACATTCACTTTTTTCTTCCGGCACCGGGTTCGACTAGTCGGCCCGGGGACTGGCCGCCTTCAGTTATATTAGAAGTCCTACCCGCGGTCAGACAAGTAGTGTGCCGGCACCCAAGCCCTCTCTTGCCAAAAGTCCGGCTGGCAAGAGTTAAAGGCAGGAAAGGACGCCCACACGAAAAACGGCTAGGGACTAACGGGCTACTATAACAAAAGCCGGTTTTTCTCCCACCACCGACCGACTACCAGAGTAGCCGGCCAGTCGGCTTCCATTCACCTCGCTTCAATCTAAGAAAGCTCGAGTACTTGCCTTCCCCAATAAAAAAAATATAGCCAAGTCCTTCCTTAGCCGCAGGCTGCAGAGCAGCTGCCGGTTGGGAAGACAGCAGCTAGGGGAAGGCGTCAAAGGAAACAGCCTAAAGATAAAAAGCATACGCGAATGGAAGCCAAACACACACACGATCATATTTACACAAAAGGCCTTCGACAGGCCAGCATTCAACATAGTTTGAATACACCCCCAGTGGGTGGAACCGCGCAAGTTTAACAAAAATTGTTCAAAAAGTAACAAGCAGGAAAAGCAAGGACGGCAGATTAAGCCAAGGGAGCAACTGGCGAGTCGGGTAGGTCGGTGGAGACGGCAGCGCTGGCTGGAGGAGTGGCCAGCTGGCGAACCTCGGCATGATCACCACCTCCCGCAGAGGGCGCGCTAGCACGCGCCTCGTTGCTGGAGGCACGGTCAGGCTGGGGCTGGCTGGCCGCTTCACTGGCCGTCTCGATGTCTTCGCCTTCCTCCCCTTCATCGTCTTCACCTTCATCGCTGGAAGCGATCTCCTCTGCCGAGTCCTCACCCGCTGCCGGGTCCAGCCCGAACCACTCCTCTGGCTGGGCAACACCGTCGTCATTTATTTCAGGAGCGAAGACGCTGATGTCAGTACACTCGGCGATCGTCGAGGCACGCTGAGCGATAGCCGGCCGCACCTCCTCCATCTCCTCGTCGGCCTCCAGCCGCCAGGTGCGCAGCTGGTCCAGGTTCAGCCCGGGATACCAGGATCGGACGAACTCCAGCGCCCGGCCAGCTCCAAGCCGGGCCGCCGATGCCTTCCAGGCCTCGAAGCGGCCAACCGCAACCTCCAGCCAGTCGGCAGTCCGACTCGGGGTGCGGGGAATCGTTTTGCCTGGCCAGGGGGAGGCCAACACCTGCGCCCCGGCGCGCTGGAGGCGGCGGAGCATGCAGTGAGCCGGCTGCAGCCGGGCTTGGACCGCCAAGAGTTGCTCCTCAAGCGTCCGGCTCGCGTCCGGCGCGATTTTAGCCCCCGCCTGCCGGCGCGCCTCGCGATGGTGAAAGTGCAACTATCCCTAGGTGGTTTTGGTAATTCATAACAACATATAGCTCATTGAGCTAATGCTATTCCAAGATGATTATTTCAGGAAAGCTCAATGATTGGCATGGCATGGATGTGAAAGTGGAACCCTCAAAATGCTAAGGACAAAGGATTGGCTCAAGCTCAAAAGCTCAAGACTCTTCATTTTATATTTTAGTGATCCAAGATCACATTGAGTCTTTAGGAAAAGCCAATACTATTAAGGAGGGATGAGGTGTTGCTTAATGAGCCTCTTGCTTCATGTGCTTAGTGATATGCTCCAAAACCCTCAACTACTTTACCATATCCACATATGACCTAAACCCTAAGCCAAACTCGGTCCTACCGATTCTTCCTATCCGGCGCCACCGAGTTTCACTTGTCATAAGCCACTGCCAAACCCTAGCAATTCGGTTCTACCGATAAGGATCTCGGTCTCACCGAGATGGGGTTGCAAACTCTCTGTTTCCCTTTCGTAACTTTTCGGTCTCACCGAAAGAGCGAATCGGTCCCACCGAGATTGAAATGTAAACTCAGTGTTTCCCCTTTGTAACTTTTCGGTCTCACCGAAAGAGCAAATCGGTCCCACCGAGTTTGCCTGACCAACTCTCTGGTTAGCTAATTACCAAATTCAGTCTCACCGAGTTTGTGTAATCGGTCTCACCGAGATTACGTTATGCCCAAACCCTAACCATATCGGTCCTACCGATTTGCATATCAGTCCCACCGAAAATCTCTAACGGTCACTAGGTTTACATTTTCGGTCCAACCGAGTTTATTGATTCGGTCCCACCGAGATTGGAAAACTGTGTAACGGTTGGATTTTGTGTGGAGGCTATATATACCCCTCCACCTTCTTCTCATTCGAGGTGAGAGCCATCAGAACACACACACCATTCCAACTCATATGTTCTGAGAGAGAACCACCTACTCATGTGTTGAGACCAAGACATTCCATTCCTACCATATGAATCTTGATCTCTAGCCTTCCCAAGTTGCTTTCCACTCAAATCTTCTTTCCACCAAATCCAAATCCTATGAGAGAGAGTTGAGTGTTGGGGAGACTATCATTTGAAGCACAAGAGCAAGGAGTTCATTACCTACACACCATTTGTTACTTCTTGGAGAGTGGTGTCTCCTAGATTGGCTAGGTGTCACTTGGGATCCTCCGACAAGATTGTGGAGTTGAACCAAGGAGTTTGTAAGGGCAAGGAGATCGCCTACTTCGTGAAGATCTACCGCTAGTGAGGCAAGTCCTGTGTGGGCGATGGCCATGGTGGGATAGACAAGGTTGCTTCTTCGTGGACCCTTTGTGGGTGGTTGCTTCTTCATGGACCCTTCGTGGGTGGAGCCCTGTGTGGACTCGCGCAACCGTTACCCTTCGTGGGTTGAAGTCTCCATCAACGTGGATGTAGGATAGCACCACCTATCTGAACCATGGGAAAAACATTCGTGTCTCCAATAGCGTTTGAATTCTCCAAACCCTTCCCTTTACATTCTTGCAAGTTGCATGCTTTACTTTCCGCTGCCAATATACTCTTTGCATGCTTGCTTGAATTGTGTGATGATTGCTTGACTTGTCCCAAAATAGCTAAAATCTGCCAAGAACTAAAATTGGGAAAAAGGTTAAGCTTTTATTTGGTCAAGTAGTCTAATCACCCCCCCTCTAGACATATTAAGCTTTTATTTGGTCAAGTAGTCTAATCACCCCCCTCTAGACATACTTTCGATCCTACAAGTGGTATCAGAGCTTTGGTCTCCATTTGCTTGATCTCCATAGCTTTTGGTGGTCATAGCCTTGGTTTCACAACCTAGGAGAGTATGGCGTCTAGCGAGGGAAATTATCACCGTAGAGGTCCTTACTTTGATGGTACTAATTTTGCTAGTTGGAAGCATAAAATTAAAATGCATAGTCTTGGACATAACCCCGCCGTTTGGGCTATTGTGTGTGTTGGTTTGCAAGGTGACTTCTTTGATGGGAGAGAACCAAACCGTGAAGCTACCGTGGATGAGTTGAAGATGTTGCAATATAATGCTCAAGCTTGTGATATTCTCTTCAACGGATTGTGCCCCGAAGAATTCAACAAAATTAGCCGCCTTGAGAATGCAAAGGAAATTTGGGACACTTTGATTGATATGCACGAAGGTACCGACTCCGTCAAGGAATCCAAGTTGGATGTGCTTCAAAGCCAACTTGACAAGTTCAAGATGAAGGATGGTGAAGGTGTCGCTGAAATGTACTCTAGGCTTGCTCTCATCACAAATGAGATTGCCGGCTTAGGAAGTGAAGAGATGACCGATAAATTCATCATCAAGAAGATTCTAAGAGCCTTGGATGGAAAATATGATACCGTGTGCACACTGATCCAAATGATGCCCAATTACAAAGATCTCAAGCCAACGGAGGTGATTGGAAGAATTGTTGCTCATGAGATGTCACTTAAGGATAAGGAGGAACTTCACAACAAATCAAGTGGTGCCTATAAAGCCTCATGTGAAGCCCCTACATCATCAAGTGAGAAACAAGACTTCAATGAAGAATTGAGCTTAATGGTGAAGAACTTCAACAAGTTCTACAAGAGTAGAAGCAAAGATAGAAGCTTCAAGTCAAGGTCCTACAATGACAAAAGATCTTCTAGTCGAGAGCGAAACTGCTACAATTGTGGAAGACCCGGACACTATTCCAATGAGTGTACGGCTCCCTACAAGAGAAGAGAAGATTCTCCAAGAAGAAGAAGCAAAGAATCACCACCAAGAGAGAGAAGGAGTAGAGATGATCGTTATGAACGAAGATACTCACGGAGAAGCAAGGATTCGGAAAGGAAGGAAAAATCATCAAGGAGCTACACAAGAAGAAGACATCAAGCTCATGTTGGTGAATGGGTATCCGGCTCCGACTCCGACAGCCACTCCGAGAGAAGTTATCACTCCGACTCCGAAGATACTCAAGATGAAGGTGTTGCCGGTCTAGCACTTGTGTCAACCAACTCCTACGACATATTTGACTCACCAAATGAAGGAATTGGAAGATGCTTCATGGCCAAAGGTCCTAAGGTAACACACCCCGAGTATGTTGATTTCAATAGTGATGAAGATGACTTGTTAGGTGATGATTTGCTTGTTGACAACTCTAGTGATGAATACTATGATGAAAGACCAATTAATCATGCTAATCAAGATAAAACGAATGACAATGATAAGGAGAAGATTGAGGCCCTAACTAAAGAACTAAACACTCTTAAGTTAGCTCATGAAACCATCTTCGAAGATCATCGAGAACTTTTAAGAGCTCATGAGAAATTACGCTTTGAAAAGCTCAATCTTGAGCAAGAGCATGAGTTCTTAAAAGCAATCAATGATGATCTCCGCAAGAAAAGTTCTTCTTACATTGCCAAGCGTTTACTCTTATCCACTTACATGCCTCAAGTCAAATCTAGTAACAAGAAAGATTCTTCCTCTAGTAGTAACAATGATCATGTTAAATCCAATATTGTTGCTTCTAGTAGTTATCTTGATTCCACTAATGATTCTCTTAGCCAAGTTACACTTGAGCAAGAAAATAGTTTATTTAAGGGAATTATAGAGAAAGGAGTGTACAAAAGCCTTGTCGGGAGTAAGCAATTCGAGGAAATTGTGCGCAAGCAAGGAATGCACCGGAAGAATCAAGGTGTTGGTTTTGAACGAAAGTTCAATGCCAATGGAGTTGAGTGGGAAGAAGATCAATACCCCAAGACAAAGTTTGTCCCTCAACAAGATAAGTATGATGCTTCTTTCAAGGGGACACAAGCTCAAGATGATCTTCCACCACAAGACTACGAGCAAAAAGGCAAGGACAAGCTTCAAGAGGAAATTGATGCATTTGAAGAAGCTCCTAAGACCTTAGTCAAGTGGATTCCCAAGACTACTTCAAGTTCCACTTCATCAAGTACGACTACAACTCCAAGGATTCCCATCAAGATGATGTGGATCCAAAAGAAGAAGAACTAGAGAGTTCTTGAGGGTGACTCCGCCAACATACTTCACTCTTATCATTTTGGCAAGAACAAGTGCAATCAACTTCCACATTTTGCACTAGTTCAAGGAGTCACAAACCCTCTTGTTGGTAAGACAAGGGACAAGGTAACCTAAAAGTTTTCATGGACATCATCTTTTGTGTGCATCACTCTATGTCTATGGATATCCTTGTTTGTTCCTTGTGGGACTAACCCATGTAGGTATTGAAAGTGCAATTCACTCAAATGGATAGCTCCAAGAGATCAACATCAACATTGAGCATCCACATCTTCAATATCTACATGAAGTCATCATCGACAAAACCCAAGGTTAGTTCATCCCTCTTAGGGGGGGATATCACATCTAGGGGGAGCTTTACTCTAAGACTTGAGCTAAAGCAACTCTAAAGATGTGAACACAACAATGATTTATGTAAAAGTGGTAACCCCACTTGAGCTTAAACGATGAGTATGACCTATGATCAAGTGTTCTCACTTGGCTCCTAAGTCAATATACTCATATATAGATGACCTAGTCATCGCAAATTGCTTGATAGATGCTAGAATTGGTTGTGCATGCCTTGTCACATATTTCATTTGCCATCTTATTGTGTGAGCATGCTGGTTGCATATTTTACTCATTCGAGGACATCCACTTGTTGTTTTGATTGTTTGGTTTTATCTTCTTTTGCCAAGTGGATGGACAAGAATGCCTAAGAACCTCCTCTAGCTATCTATGCTTTTCTCGTCTCAAACTCTATTCATGCTGCATCACAAAATTTGATCAAGTCAGATTCGAACCACTCTGTGTGAGGAGCGCTCGGAGTCCCCGATTCGTCATAGACTTAAACTTCCAAAACCTCTTTATGATTCTCGGTCTAACCGATACTCCACCTTCGATCCTACCGAGATCATTAAGTTGATCTAGGTTTTCGATCTCGGTGCAACCGATTTGAACATTTCGGTCACACCGAGTTTCAGTAACTGCTTGCAGTTATGAATCTCGGTGCCACCGAGTTGTTCCACTCGGTCACACCGACAGGGTCGGGCTATATATAGTCACGGGCAAAATTTTGGAAATTTCTCCGAACCCCTTCGCCCGCGCGATAGCCTGCTCTGCCCTCGTGGTCTCCGGATCGTCTTCTTGCCGCCAACAGCCTCCAGTCGCTGGTCTCCATCGCCGTCAACGGGAATTCTGCCCCGCCGTTGCCGCCGTAGCAAGTCCCCGCCGAACTAGGGTATGGACTTGATCTTTGTGCTATTCCTCAATTTGATTCCTAGCACATTGTGATCATATTGATTCTAGCCACGTTTGATAAACTTCTATCCAGTCAAAACTCCCGTAGATTAGGTTTGATTTGAAAATTCTAGGTTTAGGTTTCTGCCGAAACCATCTCGGACCCACCGAGTTGAAAAACTCGGTCCCACCGATTTGTCTTATGCCATTGCACAAGTGAGACTCGGTCTGACCGAGAATTACTTATCGGTGTGACCGATTTTGGAACTCTGTGAAACCCTAGCAGTCTCGGTGCCACCGAACTGTGACTCGGTCCTACCGAGTTCACTAGTTTAGGTTCCAAAACTGCTTCGGTATCACCGAGTTTGAAAATCGGTAGATCCGAGATGATTTCAGTAGGAAACTAAAACTAAGTTTTTGGATCATTCTTTTTGCAAAAATCTCTGCATTTTGTGATGCTCATCTTTTCTACCTCATCTATAATCTGTTCACAGGGTCAGCAATCAGAGCTTACAGCATGTCAGACCAAAGTGATAGCCAGAATGTGTCAGAACAGCAAGTGGTGATGAGTGAGGGCACTAGTCCCTCCAGTTCATCTGATGAAGGCAGCAGGAGCACTCCTAGCAACTTGCCAAAGGCTGCCACGAGACAAAGTAAGAAGAGGACTTCAGATTCCGAAGATGAGGACTATGTGGCAGAGGAAGAGGCCACTTCCAAGAGAGTTGAGCCAGCTCAAGGCACTAAGCCAGGCCTGAAAATCAAAAGGCCAATAGGCAGGCAGCCAATGTCAAAGGCCAGAATGTCAACTGAGAAGCCCATAGAGCCAGTTGCAGCTGAGAGCAAGAAAAGAAAGGAAAGGGTGAAGAAGACTGTGGCTAGAGTACTTGGCAAAGCTTCCATCATGGAAGAGGAAGGAGAAGAAGAGGTAGCTGCACCAGCACCCAAGGCACCCAAGCTAATGGGAGATGCCATAAAATCAGGGGGAGCTGCTTCCAAGGCCAAGCCAGCTCCAAAGCCAAAGCCCAAGAGGAACACACGGAGCATTCCTGCAGCTGAGAAGAACAAGGCCCCAGTGCCTGAGACTGTTGCTGAAGAAGAGGAAGAGAATGTCCTAAGGAAGCTAAAGCCCAAGATCCCAGACCACAACGATGCTCATCCTATGGCTGAGGATATGAAGCTCGAGAGAGATTCAGGGCTAAGGAAATGGAGAGAAGCAGACCCATATGCTTCAAGGAGAAGGACTGCCGTGGACTACAGGTTTCACACCAAGGAGCAGCAGGATTTTTATGAGACAGTGCTGCTAGATAAGAAGCCCATTGTCTGTGATATGCGATGGCTTGATTGGACATACATCAAGGACAATGAGGAGCACTATCCTGGAGTGCAAGACAGCTTCATAGCTTGTGGAGTAGCTGACTTTGTTGGGCAGAAGCTCACAAAGTGGAATGAGGAACTCATCATGCAGTTCTACTCCATAGCTCACTTTTATCCAGATGGGAGGATCACATGGATGTCTGAGGGTACAATGTACCAATCTACAGTGGCTGAGTGGGCACAGATCATTAATGCCCCAGAGGAGCAAGATGATGACTTGGATATCTATGCCAAGAAGAAAATGGACCACAACTCAATGTCAAATATGTACAAGGAGATCCCAAATGAAGCACTTGATACCTTCAAGTTTGGCTCAGTACATTACCTTCTGTCAGGGCTCCCGACTATCAATTGGATCTTGAGGCACACCTTATTGCCTAAGTCTGGAGATCACAAGATGATCAGAGGCCATGCTATCAACTTGCTACATGTGTTTGATGTGCCTCAGAAGTTCAAGGTGATGAGCCTCATAGTGGAAACAATCAAGAGGACTGCAGCAGATCAGAAGAGGAGCTGCGGATATGCCCCTCAGATTCAGGAGCTCATCAACTCCAAGATGGGCACGGGCATATATTTATTGGACAAGGAACATTTTCCCATCCATCCAGATTTTGAGAACAATGAAGTTGTGATGACTGAGAACGAGCCATCGTCTGCACAAGCTTACGCAAAGAAGGAGAAGGCAAGGAAGGAGAAAGCTGCCAAGATGCCAACTCAAGAGGAGGCATCTGAATACTTCTTGAAGACCAAACAAGAGCAGCTTGGTTACTTGATTGCATCCACGCTGAGGATTGAGCAAAGTCTGGCCACCCTCACTCAAAATCAGTAGAGCCTAGAGAGAATCATGGAACAGAAGATCTATGACTTGGATGTCAAAGTAACAGAAGTTCAGTCTGCAGTGGAGCAGCTCCAGGAGGACATGCAGGAGAGGAGAGGCAGGACTACTACTCATGCCTTTGCCAGAGTGCCAAGAGGTCCGAGGTCGTCTGCCGTGCCAGTTGCTGACACAAGAGCCACCACCTCAGCACCAGCCATAGCCTCAGTTCCACCAGCTCCAGCATCTACTTCAGCTCCAACCCCAGCGTCTACTTCAGCATCTACCGAAGCCTTCGTCCTTGGAGTGATCCGGACTCCACCACCACCTGAAGATCAAGCCTGAGCGTCGATCTAGTGCTATGCATTTTCTAGGAACTTTTTGGTAACTTGTTGCCAAAGGGGGAGAAGATGTATAGATCATAGGCTTCGAGAGAGAGAGTGTTGCTTTTCTCTCTTGCTTTATTTGGTGGTTTTTTTCAAACTTGTTTGCTTTTGAGTGCTTGAGATACTATGCTTGTGAGACATTGATGATCATGTGTTTGATCATAAGCTACACTTAATGTTTGCTTAATGCTATTATCCTATCTATCTTATGTGATCATTCATTATTCTTGGTGATGAGTGCATGTATTTCATTCTTATCATTTTAAGCGCTCCACCAAGATGTATGTGACATGGAAGAGTAACCCATGACTCTAACTCCTTGTGCATTTGCAGTCCAAAGCAAATTTTAAATATGCACAAATTTAGGGGGAGCTCTTACTTATCACATACTTCTCAAAGCGACGATATATTTCATGCTTATTATCATTTGTCGACGCGGCCCGACGCTTCTGCTCGCCGCCACGGGCAGCCGGCGCGGCAGACGGGCCCGCGCCCTGATGATCAAGTGCCGGCTGGAAGTGCGGGGCGGCTTCGACCTCGTTGTCGTCCGCCCAGTCCTCGAGGCTGGCCCCGAGCCCCGCGCCTCCTGCCTCGTCGCCTTCCCCCACAATGGCATCTTCCATGGCGGCCGCTCCCAGGTCCGGATCATTGGCGTTGTCCACCGTGCGGTCGGGGAGGAGCTGGCGCTCTACCCCTGCGGCCTCGGCCGTCGGCAGAAGAAGAGGGTTCTGCTAAGGGCAAACCAACTGATCAGAGGTCGGCCATCATGAGGCCGGCTACAAAAAGAAAGAAAAGAAGAAAAACTTACGGCAGGCAGAGGGTTGGCGCGAGAATACGGCCCCTTGCCGTATCGCCAATCCTCGGCGAGCTTGCAGTTGGAGATGTAGTTCACCATGTAAGACACCTCGGCATGAGGCATCTCCCTGGTGCTCAGCCGGCACGGGTCGAAGCGGCCGCTCATCTGGCAAATCATGTGAGGTCGGCCTTGGAGCGGAAGTACTCGGCGCTCCACGAAGGCGGCCACCAGGTCGGCTCCGGTCAGGCCCTCCGACTGGATCATCACCTGGAGCAGGGAGACGGCTGCGTTCCCGGCCTGAGACAACGACCTGGCCCGGTAGCTCCACGAGGGTGGCCTCCCAGCCGGCGGGCCGGCTACGTAAGCCGGCAGGTTGACGTAGTCGCCTTGCTGGGCGACGTTCTTCACGTAAAAGTAGGACTTCTGCCAGAGCTTCACCGACTGGATCAGCGGGATGGGCGGGAACAGATTGTTCTTGCCCGTCCACCTCATGGCAATGAAGGCTCCGCAAGGGGCGGGCACGCCCGCGACGACGGTGCCGAGCTTGCTCTGGAAGAACTCTCCCCAGAGCTCGAGAGTGGGGAGAACCCCAAGAAAGCCCTCGCACAAGGTGACGAAAGCCGACAGCAACATCACCGTGTTGGGCGTGAGGTGATGCGGCTGGAGGTGGTAGAATTCAAGAAAAGCACGAAGGAATCCGCTCGCCGGGAGGCCAAAGCCGCGCAGGCAGTGCGAGCGGAAGATTACCCGCTCGCCCTCCTCCGGTGCCGGCGAAATCTCCCTCGCCGGCGCCTGGCGAACCCGCACGTAGTTCTCGCCCGGCAGATGCCGCGTCCGGCGGAGGAACTCAACGTGGTCCTCGTGGACGTTGGAGCCATCCCACGAGCTCGACAACGCCATGGGAACGACGCGGCGAGGAGCAAGACGATGCGACGGCGGAGACGCGCACGACCCCGCTACGGCAGGACCAAAGGAACCGAGAGGTCCGACGGCGGAGCGGCGCGGCAATGGGTTGCTGCGGCGGCGGAGGGAAGAAGGAAGGTGAGAAGGGGCGGAGTGAGGGAGAGCGTGCGAGCCTCTGCCGCTACCCCTCCTCCCCCTACTTATAGACCCGCGCGGCGGAGCCGAGGAGGCGTGGTGTGGGGGAACGTGGGATCAACTGCGCCCACTCCCCCACGTCCCGCGATTATTACGCCCTGATGGCGTAATAAAACCGCCGTGGGAAGGCGAGCGGTCCGTGTGGGCCACAAAAGATCCGCGCTCGGGCCGAGGCCTAGGAGTGGCGGGCTCGGGCCTGCGGCGGCGTCCCCTCGCGCGCGTGCGTTGGCAGGGTTTCCTTGCCACGTGGCCCGCGGGATGGCGCGTGGTCAGCTCGCAGGCCGACCCGCGTTCCCACCTACGAGAAACGGAGCTTTCCGAAGACGGCGCGCACAAGCAAAGCCGGCTCCTCAAGATAGGAAGCTGACCAAGCTTCTCGTCCCTTTGTCAGCCTCGAAGCTCGATCAGCTTCGGGGACTACTGTCGGAGTAAATGACCACGGGTAGCCTAGCCGGCTCCCCCTGGCCCTTCTGAAAAAATTACGAGCCGATCCGGCCCTCAAGAATCCAAGACATGGGGCCACCTTCCCCTTGCCGGCTGTCTCCCAGGCCGACTATCGGAAGGCGGCCCGACTTTAGCCCTCATGAAGAAAGCCGAGGGCCGGCTCCGAGAAGCCGGCCACGAGAAGGCCGACTCCAATAGGCCGGCTCCCACCAAGCGGTCAAGATCGTACCCTCGAAGTCTGCATCCACATAACGGTGATGTGACGGGGCGTGGCTACAGTAAAGCCTGCCACCCCCGAATCCCCGAGCACGCCTGGCACAGTGCGCCGTACGGGGTGGCCATGACCCGTCCGGCACAGCATTGTTGCCATGTTGACCCTAATGTCACCCACGATGGGCTGCCAGCGCGGCCCACGGGCGGTGGGCCCCTTCAGGCAGAGAGACGCCCGAAGGCGGCCAGGCCTCCCCCAGTCGGCTTGAGACGGGGCCGGCTCCCCGCAGCCGGCTTGCCCCCTCCCTCGAAGGAGACGCCCCATTAAGGAGACAAGACGCGGTGAGGCTACAGCGATCGCTCGCCGGGCGGCGACGCTGTAGCCATGCTCACCTCAGCGAAGCCCTCGTCACCAGGTCGAGGCAACAGTAACCATCCACCGACAAGGCCCTGGACAGTGGGGCCTGCTTGTCGACCAAGGAGCCGGCAGCCGGCAGCCGGCAGGACACACCAGCCGGCGGACCCCAGCAGCCGGCGCAGAAGCCGGCGAGCGTAGACACAGATGGCTGGGGTCCACGCCCAGCCGGATTACCATTGTACCCCCGGGGGGTGAGCCTATATAAACCCCCCGGGGCACCCATGCAAAGGGGGATCCGTGCTAGTTTTAGACACCACATAGGGAGGAGAAGAGAGCGAGCCGTGCCCTTCTTCCTCCTCTTGCCAAACAGCTCAAGGAGCATCTTGTAGCCACTCATTCCTCTAGTGATCATGCGGAGACCCCGCAGAGCAGCAGTAGGGGTGTTATCTCCTCGGAGAGCCCCGAAGCTGGGTAAGATTCGCCGGCGTGCATGTCTTCGCCTCATCCCGCTTCCAGGCACCGGCGACGTCTTACTGGCTCCCACAATGATAAGCCACCCGTTGGCATATGTCGCACCTACCACCTGACAAAAGATGTGTGGGTAAATTTACTTTGTCTGAATATGATAACCATATGCCAGTAGACCCCGAGACTTGAAGCAGTTGGTACAACCGATTTAAGTATCATTGTATAACCAGGTTCTTATGGAGAAGAACGACCTGCTAGCCCAGGAGCTAGAAAAGTGTCGGACGCAGTTAAATGCAGTGACCGCCGAACTGGAAAAATCCAAAGCGGCGTCTTCTGGTGATATTTCCCTCCATCGAGAAACAGTAATTGCATAGCGACCGTGTTAACACTGCGGCTTTATCTCATAACAGGATCGTCGGATCCATTGGAGGAAAAAGAGTCTAAAATACCGCATGCCGCAGGCGAGCGGGTTTTGACCCGTGTCAGACAGGAGAAAAACAAACTCCAAGATGCAAACACCCAGTTGGGCGAGGAGCTGAAGGATGTCTGGGCCCAGCTAGCCGACTCCGTGAAGGAGAACAAAAAACTATGAGGCGGCATATTCAGTATGTGGCCGTATTTATCTTATAACAGTTTTGAAGTAAAAGTAGCTGATATAGTTGTGATTGCAGGTATATTGACGGGCCGTCCCGAATAGGAGGTGTCCGGATCATCAAGTGATCTTCTGCAAGGGCTATCGCAATTGCACGAGAAAGCTCGGTAGGCAATGCAGAGTGTGGCCAAGGCCTTATGGCCATCCGACTCCCCTCCAGGGAGTATGGAGAAGCTTGTAGAGCTATTCAAGGGAGCACGGCGGCGTATCCAACTATGGAAGATATCGGCCTGCCGAGAGGGTGCGCGAGAGGCCTGGGCCATGGTAAAAACACAATATACCAAGCTGGATCCGAATCACATGGCCCGGGTCGGACCGCTAGGGTCAAATGGGGAAGAAATTCCCGTTAGTTTAGTATATGTCCAAGTAGAGGTGGCTGCTAGATACTCCCAACATGATTGTAAATTAGACCGCCTGTTGGACGGTATAGAGGAGGAAGTTTTTAAGTCCTAAGTGACTATGTATTTTCCTTCTAGTTGGATTGTAAAACGATTGTCATGGTCGACCTTTTCACTTCGATCTCTCGACCCGAAGGTGCGGAGTGTTTCCGAATACCTGAGCGGCAAAATAAACTGGGGTATGCGTGGAAACCAGGCGTAGGGGTCATAGGTGCTTGAACAGACAAGTTATATCCAGCTAGTTATGTTATATTACATTGAAATTCTAAGAAACATCTTCCAGAGAGAATAGTTCCGTTAAGGGTTCCTTTCCCTGGGTGTGCATGCATCTATGTGCATGTCCGGACTGCGATGAAAAAATCACAGTGTATATGACTTCTGGGGGTTCATAATGGAGCGAGTGCAAACACATCTTTAGTTCACCGACCGAATATTCCCTTAAGAACGCTAGCTTTCGGCTTCACCCAGTCTGAGGTACACATCTGGATGACCCGACAGTAACAATCACAGAGGTGCTCCCTTTATGCCCTAGCCGAACTAACGGGAACGTAGGGCATAATCACAGGAGCCAAGCAACCCAGCTTGGCCAAAACTTAACTCATATCAATGCATATAATGGGAAAGAAAAGGTACATATGGGAGAAAACGCATATGTGATGAGCTTTATGCTCGGAAAATAGAAATAGCAAGATTCTATCCAAGAAGCCCCCAAGTATGAGATACGTACATACTTGAAGATGTATGCGTCGGGGGTGCATGGTCTAACAGCACAAAAGCCTTTAAGGCTAAAGAGAAAAAACGAAAAGAGAGAAAAAATGATGAAAACAATAAGAGGAAGGATACGAACAAAGAGTTCGGCGCTAGGCATAGAATCTTCGAAGTCTGGCGGCGTTCCATGGATTCGGCTCTAGTCGATTGTCTGACGTATCACGCAAGCGGTATGCTCCTCCGGTGAGAACTTCGTCGATGATGAAGGGACCCTCCCACTTGGGCTTGAGTTTGTCCTTTTTCTTCTCCGGCAGGCATAGAACGAGTTCACTGACGTTGTAAGTTTTGGCCCGCACTTCTCTGCTTTGATATCTGCGAGCCCGCTGTTGATAAAATGCGGAACGGGCTTTTGCGACGTTGCGCTCCTCCTCCAGGGCATCTAAGCTGTCCTGCTGATCAAGCTTGGCATCTCTCTCTCTCTTCGTACATGCGCACTCGAGGTGAGTCATGAATAATGTCGCAGGGTAGTACTGCCTCTGTGCCGTACACCATGAAAAAAGTTGTGTATCCGGTAGTGCGATTGGGAGTGGTCCGCAGCCCCCAGAGTACGGAGTTGAGCTCCTCAACCCAGTGCTTGTCTGATTCCTTCAAAGACTGCACTAGTCTAGGCTTGATGCCGCTCATAATAAGAAAATTGGCTCGTCCGACATGGCCGTTTGTCTGTGGATGATAGACAGACACTACTAGAAAAAGGGCTGCTAGTGGCGCACCTGTTTTCACTACTAATGGCGCACTACAGGTGCGCCACTAGCACCACGCCATTAGATTTTTTTACTAATGGCACACCACCGGTGCGCCATTAGTATAGCCCACGGTCCGCCATTAGTATCTGGTATCTGGTCAAACTTCCCAGAAGGTCACCCATCCTCACACTACTCCAGCCCGAGCACGCTTAACTTCGTAGTTCTATCCAACCCCAGCACCACCTCACTTCACATGCACTTGTTGATATATCTATCATATCAATCCTATTAAACCTTGCTGATGTCTAGGACTTAGTTCATGAGTATGATGTTTTTGCCTCCGGATCTTAAAAGCCCCATAACTTTTTTTCTGTTAGGTTTTTAGGGATTTTGAAAATGTTTAACTGGGTTCCCCCCGTTAAATTTGGATGTAACTTTTCGAGTAGATGATTTTTCATATAGAAAACTTTTTAATCCGAGTTCGTATGCAAAAGTTATGCCCATTTTACAAATTCCAGAGAGATTTTGCAAATAAAGTCAAAATTCATATTTGTAAATTTTCCCAACAACTAGACCACATATCACATAGGAAACTTATTTTCTTTTATTTTTTTTGACATTTCCATCAATTTCTTTTATTTTTTTAAACTGAAAAGGCGGTCCGGGGGGGGTGCATTCGGTGGAAGTTTTGGGCCAAGTTAGTAATGGCGCACCATGGGTGTGGTGCGCCATTACTAGTTTTTTTAAAAAATAAAACAAATTCTGATTTTTTTTTGAAAAAACTTAGTAATGGCGCACTAGTTGACAGTGCGCCATTACTAGTTTTGAAAAAATAAATAAAAAAATTTGAAAAAAAATTCGAATTTTTTTACTAGTGGCGCACCGTGGATGTGGTGCGCCATTACTAGTTTAACTAGTAATGGGGCACTATCCACTGGTGCGCCATTACTAGTTTTGAAAAAAAATGAAATTTTTTTTGTTACTAATGGCGCACCGTGGATGTGGTGCGCCATTAGTATTTGGACACTAATGGCGCACCTACACATGGTGCGCCATTAGTATATACTAATGGCGCACCACATGTCTGGTGCGCCATTAGTGGACATATCATCTATAGCCTTTTTTCTAGTAGTGAGAGGCGTAATCGAGCTTAATGCCCAGATTAGCAGACCAGGTTTTCACTTCGTCAGCTCTGAAATTGGAGCCGTTATCAGTGATGATGCTATGCAGAACACCATAACGGTGTACGACGCTGGATATAAAGTCTATTACTGGCCCGGACTCGGCCGTTTTAACTGGTTTGGCCCCTATCCACTTGATGAATTTATCCACCATGACTAACAAATATTTTTTTCTTATGGCTTCCTCCTGTAAGGGGTCCAACCATATCGAGTCCCCAGACCGCAAAAGGCCAAGTGACGGGGATTGTTTGTAGGGCGGTGGGGGGAATATGGCTTTGGTTGGCAAAGAGTTGGCATCCAACGCAACGTTGGACAAGGTCCTGTGCATCCCCTCGGGCCGTCGGCCAATAGAACCCTGTACGGAAGGCCTTGCTAACAAGGGCCCGAGCTGCAGCATGGTGCCCACCGAGACCGGCATGAATCTCAGCCAGGAGCTTCCGCCCTCCTCCTCGGAGATACATCTTTGAAGGACTCCGGTAGCGCTTTTCTTATAGAGCTCTCCGTCATGAACCTTGTAGGCCTTCGAAGGCCGGACAATGCGGCGGGCCTCATTCTAGTCCTCAGGAAGCTCCTTCCTGTTAAGGTAGGCCAGGAAGGGTTCGGTCCATGGGGCAATGACTGCCATGATGAGATGCGCCGACGGTGTTATTTCGGTGGCTGAGCCTCTGATGATGTCGGTGTTTTCGGAATCTGGGGTTATGTTCAGATCCGGACTAGTGTTGCCGTTTTCCCCCTGCCACACCATGGATGGCTTAAAAAGCCTTTCCAGAAAGATATTAGGTGGGATGGGGTCGCGCTTAGTACTTATAACATATCTATGTTCAACCGAACTTTAAACGCGTCTTAACCGACCGTCAGCTTCTCCCTCTTCGGTAAAGGACCGAAAAGTGTTATGTACTCCATCGTTCAAGAATATCGATGGTGTTTCCAATAACCAGGCAATCAGGCCATAAGGCTGTAACAGACAAAGCGCGCTCAGGGAACTTATGCTATATTACCGTGAAGTGTAAGAAGCATCTTCGAAGAAAATAGTACCCCCATCGATACCTTTCTTCGGTGCTCATTGTTATTATGAGACTTGTGCAATAGATTTTTTGTACTCATGAGTTCCGTTGTGTGCCGACCATCATTGAAAACTATAAGAGCGCTAGCTTTCGGCTTCACCCAGTCTGAGGTCCGGCTCGGGCGACCCGACCGTGACAATCGCAGAGGTGCTCCCTTTACTCCCTAGCCGAACAATCGGGAACATAGGGGTAAACACAGGAGCGAGGCAACCCAGCTTGCAAAGCGCTTAAGTCAATATGGTGCATATTGTGGTGTAATACACGAACAAGGAACGAAGCCGTACAAGTATAATCATATGCAAGAGGAAAAGCTTCATAAAGGAAGCCCCCAAATAAACGGGGTATTTGAATTTATGCGTCACAAACAAAGTTTGGACAAGGAAATTTTTTACAAGCAACTTTTTTTCAAAAAAGTTTAATGCTTGGTCGAACCGAACACAAGTTAAAAATTAAAACTTTGAGCATGAAAGCGACTTAGCTGCTTAATGTGTTCGGTATTGATGACGCGGTCCGAGCTTGATGCGGGGCAAGGTTCCATCCCCCAAGCCGGTCCCGAGGTGGCGGCGCGGAGAGCTCGACACGCCGAAGTGGTGACATAGCACGGTCAATGCAGACCGGCAGAGTGACGCCGAAGTCCCCGGATCATTTTCCTGTGCACAAAAAATAATGCAAACCGAAGATAGTAGTAATAATGATAATTTTAAAAAAATCGCTGCATAATAAATAATTTATGCAAAGTGAGTAATAAAAGAAATATGGCCTGGCGCCGAAGTCAATGTCGATGCAGGGCGTCGGCGTGATGCGGTAAAGGCATGGCAAAGCCTGAATTCGCAGGTCGGTCCGAGCTCCGGATGCGGCGTTCGCCGGACTATGTACGGAAATTGACCAAACCACCATGCGACTATCGTGAATGCGGCTACCATTTGATAGACCTGTGTACATATGATGGACAAACCAGAGTAATAATTCCTTGGGAAAAATGAACCCAAACAAGCAAAAAATATTAGGGATTGATAGCACCTGGTTTATTTGTTGTAGCAATCCGAAGGAAGGTGATTCCCAAAATTGGGACTCGATCCGCACACCCATTGCCTGATGGGCGATAAAACGACGGCATGGCAATGCTGATAAAGGTTGGCTCGCCGAGGCAAAGCCCTCGGCCCAGCTAACGTGACGGAGCTGGTCGGCTAGTGATGCCGAATTGTCCGGAGTAGGTTGATGAAGAGATGGCGAAGCCCCCGGTCCAGCCGAGATGTCGAAGCCCCGATGTTGGCCGATGAGTCGAAGTAGGTCGGCGTGATGGACACCAGCTTAAAGAAGCGATAGTGCGGCCCTGTCGATGCAGGTTGTGACGTGGTCGATGCCGGCTTGATGAAGCAACCGTGCGGCGATGCCGGTATGCCCGCTCCGTGTAATCCGTGGGGCGGCGATGTTGGTGATGATTTATCCTTCGCGATGCCAGACTCTTGTTCGGCTTGCCGAGATGATGATCCGAAGAAGTTGAGCTCGGCTCAACAAAGTGACGCCGTGTCTTAGCGCAGGTCGGCAGCCGTGGAGTAATATTGTCGGACTGCTTTGACACTAGCATGATGTTGAAGATCATGTTCAAAAGATCTTAAAGTTAGTGAGATGTGTTCGGGAACAAAACACAATACCCCATACAAAACTTCCTTCAAAAGGGATGTCCGAAATCTCGTTCATAGAAAAGATGAAATCGGGTCGGATTAGTTTTCGCAGAGAAAACAGATCCGAAAAGTGATGCACTAATCGGAAGGTTTCCGGAGTTTGAACGGTTGGATCGAGCTGAAATTTTGAGAGATGGTAGATACAGGAATTCCGCAGCCGATCAATGGTTGGATCTTCCAAAGGACGTCCGAGCTAGAAGCTGAACACCACGCCCTAAACACATCCAAATTCCCGTCCAGTTTTGACAGGGCTCCGGTATATCGTGGATTGCCAGAGATTTCTCCATCGGAACTCGACGAAATTTTCCAGGGTTGTTGTAGACTCAATTCCGCACAATTCCACCAAAGAGATCATCAAAACGATACTCGAGGAGTTGGTGGCAGCAGATACGAGTTCGCTGTCCAGAAAAACAGCGCAATCGCTTGAGGGCAATGTTGACGTTGAGCCCCCGAGCTCCATGGATGATTCCTCCGTGATCTTGATAGAGATCGGAGTTGATGTTTGATGAAGGCCCTCGTCCGAACATGGTGATTCGAACACGGGGCGCAATTCTTGGTTGAACCAAGGTGACCAGTCGAGCTGGTGACGAAGATGCCGAAGTCGCAGTTGATCTGCAGGAGAGCCATCGATCCTTTTGTCGATCACACAGCGGAACTCTCAATGAAAGCACCAATGTCGGTGTCAAAACCGGCGGATCTCGGGTAGTGGGTCCTGAACAGTGCGTCTAGGCCGAATGATAACAGGAGGCAGGGAATACGATGTTTACCCAGGTTCGGGCCCTCTTGATGGAGGTAAAATCCTATGTCCTGCTTGATTAATATTGATGATATGGGTAGTACAAGAGTAGATCTACCACGAGATCAGAGAGGCTAAACCCTAAAAGCTAGCCTATGGTATGATTGTATGTATATATGTTGTATATTGTATCGACTAGCCTGGCCCTGGTTTATATAATGCACCAGAGGCCTAGGTTAACAAGAGTCCTAGCCGAATACACCGATGGGGTGGAGTCCTTGTCTTGATCGCCAAGTCTTGTGGAATCTTCCTTGTATGCAGCAGCTGTCTGAACTGGCCCATGAGTATACGGCCATGGGGGCCTCGGCCCAATCTAATAGATCGGGAGACGACGTGGTGAGTACCCCCTAGTCCAGGACACCGTCAAGACCTCTTAGGATACTAAATGCCAAAATTTGGTGTGTGTAATAAGTATCTCATTATCCTTTTCATAGCCTTAAGATGACATTCTTTAGGAGCTACTTGATATCGTGCACACGTGCACACACTTAGCATAATATCGGGACAAGAGGCACATAGATATAACAATGAACCAATCATAGAGCGGTAAACTTTTTGATCAACCGATTCACCGTCCTTAGTCAAGTCAAGATGTCCACTAGTAGGCATGGGTGTTTTCATACCTTTGCATTCTTGCATATTGAACTTCTTGAATAAGTCCTTGGTGTACTTTGTTTGAGAAACAAAGGTACCTTCCTTAGTTTGCTTGATTTGCAAACCAACAAAGAATTTGAGCTCACTCATCATAGACATCTCAAACTTCTCTGACATTAGCTTTCCAAACTTCTCACTAAAATGAGGGTTAGTCGAACCAAATATAATATCATCAACATAAATTTGGCACACAAATAGTTCTCCATTAACCCTTTTAGTAAGAAGAGTAGAATCTATTTTCCAATTTCAAAGACTTTTTCAATAAAGAACTTGGTCAAGCATTTATACCATACCCTAGGAGCTTGTTTAAGACCATAAAGATCTTTGTGAAGTTTGTAAACATGATTAGGTTTCTTAGGATTGACAAAGCCGGGAGGTTTCATAACATAAAATTCCTCCTCAATTTCACCATTTAAAAAAGCACTTTTAATGTCCATTTGGTACAAGGTGATATCATAGTGATTATCATAAGCAAGTAAGATGCGAATGGACTCAAGTCTAGCAACGGGGGCATATGTCTCACCATAGTCCATACCTTCGACTTGAGTGTAGCCTTGGGCGACTAGACATGCTTTGTTGCGAACAACTTGTCCATCTTCATCTTGCTTGTTGCGAAACACCCATTTGGTACCGATGATATTGTGGTTGTTGTCGGGCTTCTCAACCAATGTCCACACTTGATTTCTCTCAAAGTTGTGTAACTCTTCATGCATGGCGTTTATCCAATCTGGATCTTCTAATGCTTCTTCAACCTTCATAGGTTCAATGCTAGAGATGAATGAATAATGTTCACAAAAGTTAGCCAAACGAGTTTTAGAGCGAGTGATTCTCCCGGTTTGGGTATCATTGTAGATTTGCTTGACGAGGTGGTCTTTGGCGACTCTTGCTCGAACTCGTGGGAGCTTTTGCTTGGCTCGGGGTGGAACATCATCTTCATCTTGTTCTTCTTCTTGGCCTTCTTCATTGTTGACGTTGTCGTTCTCTTGTCGTGGTGGAGAAGAAGGTTGTTGATGTTCATCTTGGTGTGTCCCACTTGTGGATGCTTTCGTATCAACTCTTGGTTCACCTTGTCGTGAGATGGAAGCTTCCACTTGGACGGATGAGGTACTCTCCTTCACCTCCGTTGGATGAATCTTGCCAATAGACAAGTCTTAGATTGCTTCCGAAGGGTCTTTGTCTCCTACATCAATTGGCAATTGCTCTACTTGCGAGCTGTTAGATTCATCAAACTTCACATCTACTGTCTCTTCAACCTTTCGGGTGAAATTGTTGTAGACACGGTAAGTGTGGGAGTTTGAGCCATAACCAAGTAGGAAACCTTCATGAGATTTAGGAGCAAATTTAGAACGACGATGCTTATCAAGAATGTAGCACTTTGAGCCGAATACTTGAAAGTATCCAACTTGGGATTTGTTACCAGTGAGGAGCTCATATGCCGTCTTGCCGAGTAGCTTGTGAAGATACAAGCGATTTGTTGCATGACAAGCTGTCTCAACCGCTTCCGCCCAAAAGTGTTTTGGAGTCTTGTACTCATCAAGCATAGTTCTTGCCATCTCAATAAGAGTCTGGTTCTTTCTCTCAACAACTCCATTTTGTTGAGGTGTGTACGTAGACGAGAACTCGTGTGAAAACCCCTCTTGGTGAAGAAAGGTATCCACATTTGCGTTCTTGAACTCCATTCCGTTGTCGCTCCGAACCTTCTTGATCTTCACTTCAAATTGATATTGGGCCTTCCTAGCGAAGTTTTTGAAGATCTTTTGGACCTGCGATTTGTCATCAAGAAAGAACACCCATGTAAATCTTGAAAAATCATCGACTATGACTAGACCAAATGAGTTACCACCGAGACTCTTGTAGGCATTGGGACCAAAGAGATCCATGTGAAGTAGCTCGAGCGGTCTTCTCGTGGTCATGATGTTCTTCACGGGGTGACTCCCTCCAACTTGTTTTCCTACCTGACAAGCACTACAAAGTCTATCCTTGTCAAATATGACATCTTTTACTCCAAGGATATGATCACCTTTAATAAGCTTATCAAGATTTCGCATGCCCACATGACCTAGCCTTCTATGCCACAACCAGCCTTTAGAAGATTTAGCAATTAAGCAAGTTCTAGGTCGAGCCTTTTTAGTGAAATCAACAATGTAAAGATCACCTCTACGTATACCGGTAAAGACCATTTTATGATTGTCTCTTCAAAACACTTGGCAATCTACTTTAGTAAATAGGACATTGAAAACGAAATCAGCAAGTCTAGATACTGAAAGTAAATTGTACCCAAGAGATTCAACGAGCATGACGTTTTGTATGGAGCTATCATGTGAGATGGCCACCTTACCGAGGCCAACCACCTTACCCTTTCAGTTATCACTAAAAGTGACATACTTTCGAGGGTCGTCGTTTTCAGCAAGCTCACGAAACATATCTTTGTCTCCGGTCATATGATCAGTACATCCACTATCAAGGACCCATTCCTTTCCTCCAGCCATGTAGCCGCAAAGATTAGCCATAAGACCAAAGTGTCTCATCGCATCATCAAGATCATGGTCACTATCATCATCCTCATCATAGTATCCATGTTCAACATCGTCATGTGATGGATCAACTCCTAGAGAGGGTAATTCATTAGAAGTATGACCGTAACAATGTTCATCTCTATGGATTCTAATGACTTCGGAAATGATATTGCTAATAATTCCAACATCTCCTTTTGCACTCGTAAGATTAGTAAGCTCAAATAAGCAATCACCGAACTTGGGATCATTAGAACTCATCTTACTCAAGGCAATAGACTTATGAAGAATCTCATCTAGAATTTTCAAGGAATAATTTGGGAATCGTTCTTCAAGGAATCTCCATAAGGTGTAGGCACAATCAAAAGTAGGCAAGCTAGCAAGAAAGTTTCTAGGAAAACCTCTAGTGATTAAATTGACCGTTCTAAGATTACGGATCATGTCAATAGATTCATCAAGGGTAGGATGCAAAGGATCAACAATGCGAGCACAAGGAGTAGTAATGTACTTGGTCAAATGATATTCATTGAAAATCTCAAGCATCTCATTTTTCCACTCATGAAAGAACTCTCCATCAAGAATAGGCACTCTACGTCTAACACTCCCCAACGTAGACCCATCCACCTTCCTCCAATGGTGATTAAACCGAAGCAATGGAAACCAAAGCTCTGATACCAATTGAAAGGATCAAGAAGTGGAGTCTAGAGGGGGGTGAATAGACTTTAATCAAAAAAAGTTGCAGTTTTTAATTTCTTTAGGTTTAAATAGAGTTTTGGCACAAGTTTAAACATTAACCATACATATCTAGCAAGCATGACAAGAGTATATGAGCAGCGGAAAGTAAAGCATGCAAGTTGCAAGAATGTAAAGGGATGGGATTGGAGTGTGCAAACGCAATTGGAGACACGGAGATTTTTGGCGTGGTTCCGATATGTGGTGCTATCGTACATCCACGTTGATGGAGACTTCAACCCACTAAGGGTAATGGTTGCGCGAGTCCACGAAGGGCTCCACCCACGAAGAGTCCACGAAGAAGCAACCTTGTCTATCCCACCATGGTCGTCGCCCACGAAGGACTTGCCTCACTCGGGTAGATCTTCACGAAGTAGGCCATCTCCTTGCCCTTACAAACTCCTTGGTTCAACTCCACAATCTTGACGGAGGCTCCCAAGTGACACCTAGCCAATCTAGGAGACACCACTCTCCAAGAGGTAACAAATGGTGTGTTGATGATGAACTCCTTGCTCTTGTGCTTCAAATGATAGTCTCCCCAACACTCAAATCTCTCTCACAGGAATTGGATTTGGTGGAAAGATGATTTGAGTGGAAAGCAACTTGGGGAAGGCTAGAGATCAAGATTTATGTGGTTGGAATGGAATATCTTGACCTCAACACAAGTGTAGGTGGTTCTCTCTCAGAAAATGTATGTTGGAAGTGTAGGCATGTTCTGATGGATCTCTCCACGAATGAAGAGTGGGTGGAGGGGTATAAATAGCCTCCACACAAAATCTAACTGTTACACACAAATCACCAAACTCGGTGGGACCGAATCATGAAACTCGGTCAGACCGATTTAGTTCAAAATGTGACCGTTAGGCATTTCGGTGGGACTGACGTAATCGAGTCGGTGGGACCGATGTGCTAGGGTTAGGGTAAAGCCTCATCTCGGTTTGACCGATTACACAAACTCGGTGGGACCGATTTGGGTAATAAGCAAAACAGAGAGTTGGCCGAGCAAACTCGGTGGGACCGATTGCATGTCTCGGTGGGACCGAAATTATTGCAACAGGCAACAGAGAGTTTGCAAGCCCATCTCGGTGAGACCGAGATCCCATCGGTGAGACCGAATTGATTAGGGTTTTTGGCAGTGGCTATGTCAACTGAACTCGGTGGCACCGGATAGAAAGTTTCGGTGGGGCCAAGTTTGACTATTGGTTTGGGACATATGTGGATATGAGAAAGTGGTTGAGGGCTTTGGAGCATATCACTAAGCACTTTGAGCAAGCAAGTCATTGAGCAACACCTCATCCCCTCTTAATAGTATTGGCTTTCCTATGGACTCAGTGTGATCTTGGATCACTAAAATAAAATGTAGAGTCCTGATCTTTGAGCTTGAGCCAATCCTTTGTCCTCAGCATCTTGAAGGGGTTCCACATCCTCTAGTCCATGCCACTCCATTGTTGAACTTATCTGAAACATACTACGTAGAAGCATTAGTCCAACAAGAGATATGTTGACATTAATTACCAAAATCACCCAGGGAGCACTTGTGCTTTCACTCGTGTAGCCGGCCCTTGTCTTCTTGCATTCATGTAGTGTGTTGTACCTCTATCTGTACTCACTCTAACTCCTTCTATCAATGAATGATATGCAAGCTTTGCGTATTCGTGAAAATAAAATCTATAATCCCTCAAAGCAAAGCATTAATTACTCGCATGCCCCTAGGAGGAAGGTTGGGAGGAGTTACCCTCACACCCCCCCGATCCGACCAACACAATGGATATCAATCTAGGATAGATTACGCTCCAACTTCCTAGCCATGTTAAAACCGACACTTTAATGAGTGGGAAATCACAAGCCTTAACATCAACATTTTTACTGAACCAAAATTATCAACTAGCAAACCTTCATATTATAACCTTGATGTCGTTTATGAAACGCAACATACTGATCGATCTACATGCTAGTTTTTAACATACCACCCTTGTATACTTACTATTTTTGGGCCAACAAACATATATGACTCATGCAAATTATCACTTCCAAGTTAACTCTCAGAATGATATAAGTGAAGCAAGAGAGTGCAAATGATTTCTATAAAATATATATATCGCCGTTGAAAGAACATGCGGTGCCCCCATGTTTGGTTTTGGTAATTGATGACAATCTCTAGGGACTAATGCTTTCCTTGAGTTATATTTGAAGGTTTTGTCCATAGGCTTTTCTTGGACTACATGTGTTGGTTTCAAGGAGAGTTTGTGTCGACCAAGATGCTATTCAAGGAATTATCCAAAGATTGGTCATTTGAGAGTTGATCTTATTGCAAGCATGTCTTGAAGAAGAAGATTGTGTGATCATTCATGTTTACCTTCAAGACATCATCCAAACGAAGAGAGTTGGAAAGATTCAAGGTTGATCAAGACTAAGTCAAGACTGAATCAAGCTGATCAACTCACAAAGAGTAGAAGATGTACCGAGAGGGATCAAGTGATCCCATGGTATGGTAAGCATTGTTCATTGCACTTTGTGTACTAACCCATGGTCTATGTGAGAATCTATGTGGGGTTAGGTACGTGTCCATGGGCTTGCGTCAAGAGGATGATATCATACAACCCATGGGAAGGATGACATCAAGTGGTGATCGTCATCAAGATTTCCGTGTGCAATTTCAAGTGGAGAATCACGAAGAGATCAAGTGCTTGAAGCTTGCCATCCATTATGGTGTCAATGGACTTGTGAAGATGTGCCGAAGAGTGGCTCACCCATAGTGGAGTATGGGGGAGCAATCATCTAGTCTTCATCGACCCAACGCAATCAAGAAAGGTGATCCATCTTGAGGAAGACAAGATCGTCATCATCTAACTCAAGTGGATCATGTGCAAGGAAAATATTTGCCCTTCATAGGTTTTCTATTTTACCGGTCTCATGGTGGTAGTTGGGAGACCGGGTTATAGGATCGATAGCCGTACTATCAAGGGGGGCTCTCAAGTGAGTAGCTTGATCCTATCGTTCGTCGAGAGCTCAAACCATTGCATCCTTGCATCATGTTTCTTGGTTCTTGTTTGGTTCTCTTTGTGAGTCTTAGAGCTTATGGTCATCTTGATGACAAACTTGGTTTCATCGAAAACGGAGTTCGCATGCGTCTTCTATGATGTTTTCGGTGTTGGAGGTTTTACCGGTCTTTTCCGAGTAAGGGTTCTCACCATTTTCTTATGGGACTTTTCTCATTTGCTTCTTATTGATATTTCTTTGAAGATTGTGTTAGCCCTTGTCGCTAGCTTTCCAACAAACTTGGTTTCATCGAATTCGGAGTCCGTTTGCAAAAGTTGTGGCAGTTTTGGTGTTCTGAAAAGGCTGCAGCGGTACTACCGCGAATTGGAGCGGATGTAATTTTTTTACTACCGCTCCAGAGCAGTACTACCGCGGCTCCTACAGCGGTAGTACCTCTCCGGACCAAAAACTCGTCCCAAGTCTTGCGGTGGTAGGCCCGGATGTATTTTTTTAGTACCGCTCGCAAGCAGTAGTACCGCTACCATTTGCGGTAGTACCGTGAGGTCGAGCGGTAGTACCGTGAGGACGAGCGGTAGTACCGCTCCGGCGGTTCTTCTGGCCTTTTGCCTCCTCGCTGTTGTTTTTCAAAGGGGTACTTCCGCCCTAGCGGTAGTACCGCTCCTTGGAGCGGTAGTACCGCTCTGTGCGGGCTATGAGCATAACAGTTGGATTTTCCCCCTCCTATAAAAGGGGGTCTTCTTCCCCATTGAACCTTATCTTTTGAGCTCGTGTTCTTCCCCCATTGTTGACCTTCTTCGAGCTTGCTAACTCGCAATCCCTCCATGGATTCTTGCTAGTTTTTGAGGGAAAAGAGAGAGGAGATCTAGATCCACAATTCCACCAATCACTTTCTCCTCTATGTGAGGGGAACCCCTTGGATCTAGATCTTGGAGTTCTTGGTGTTCTCTTTCTTGTTCTTCCTCTCATTTTCCTCCCTAACATTAGTTGCTTTGGTGGGATTTGGGAGAGAAGGACTTGGGCACTCCGTGTGCCCTTGCCATTGCATTTGTGCATCGGTTTGAGTTCTCCACGTGATACGTGGAAGTTACAAGTTGAGAAGCTTATTACTCTTGGGTGCTTGGTACCCTTGAGCTTGTTCCTCTTGGGTGCTTGGGCGCCCTAGACGGTTGTTGGTGTTCGGAGCTCAATCATTGTGGTGCAAAGCTCCGGGCAAGCGTCGGGGTCTCCAATTAGGTTGTGGAGATCGCCCCGAGCAATTTGACGGGTACCGGTGACCGCCCCAAGGGTTGCCAAAGTGTACGGGTTCGGTGACCGCCCCCAAGGGTTGCCATTTTTACGGGTTCGGTGACCGCCCTCAAGGGTCACTTAGTGGAATCACGGCATCTTGCATTGTGCGAGGGCGTGAGGAGATTACGGTGGCCCTAGTGGCTTCTTGGGGAGCATTGTGCCTCCACACCGCTCCAAACGGAGATTAGCATCCGCAAGGGTGTGAACTTCGGGATACATCGTCGTCTCCGCGTGCCTCGGTTATCTCTTACCCGAGCCCTGTACTTATGCACTTTACTTTGTGATAGCCATATTGTTCTTTGTCATATATCTTGCTATCACATAGTTTCTTATCTTGCTTAGCATAAGTTGTTGGTGCAGATAGGTGAGCCTAGTTGTTTTAGGTTTTATGCTTGGAAAATTAACCGCTAGGTTTATTCCGCATTTGTTCAAGTCTAAACCGTAATTATTTTAAAGCGCCTATTCACCCCCCCTCTAGGCGATATCCACGATCTTTCAATTGGTATCAGAGCCTCGTCTCTCTTTGTTAGGCTTAACCGCCTAGAGAGTAAGGATGTCGACTAGGGGATTATGATTCTCTGACACTCTTAGTTTCGATGGCACAAATTTTTATGTTTGGGTAATTCGCATGCTTAATCTCTTTAGGGTCATGGACCCAAATTTAGAGCGAATTGTAGATATGGGTTTTTCTCCTCCGAAGGATCCCCAAAGATTATCTTTAGAGGATGAGAAAAACTCTTATCTCAATGCTCAAGCTTCTAATGTGCTTTTTGATGCTTTGAGCAATGTAGTTATATTTCAACTCATGCCGTTCCGGGATGCTCATGAGTTGTGGACAAAGCTTCAAGATAAATATGGCATGTCCAAGTTTTGTGGGGATGATTGTTCCTCCTCCACATCTGGCCGTATAGTCTTCTCAACTTCTTCTACTTCACCTACATGTGGCTTGCCACAAGGTAATGATATGGTGAGTAGTGTTGGTCATTGCAATGTTGATAGTATGTTTATTGTGGATGATCCTTCATCACTATCTTATTGCAATGCTCCTTCTTTGGGCTTTAACACTTCGAGCACTCAAAATGTTTCACATGCTTGTGTTGATAGTCTTTGCATATCATGTAGAAATTGCTTGACTAAACCCCATGATGATATGTTTAGTATGTCTTGTTGCCATGATAAAAATGCATATATGTCCTTGAATTGTTGTGCTAACAATGTGGCGGAAACCCAACACCCCATGGAACAAGATGTGGTCTTGAATGGTGCTTCAACGGATCCTTCATCATCATCTATTGCATTTTGCCTTATGGCCAAGGCTTCAAAGGTATCTCCCACTTTGAATCCCAATATATCTTGTGATGATGGCAAGAGTGATGATGATGTTGATTATGATGAAGAGAATGATAATGTTGCCTCCTTAAAAATTAAGGGGGAAATAGTTTTTAAAGCTCTTCATAAAAATAAAATTGCTCGTTCCAACTTCATGGAAATCATGTCCATTGCCATTGAGGGCAAGAAGTATATTGATGAGTTGGAATCTCGTCTTGAGGAGCATGAGGTCACCATTGATAAAATGGAAGGTTATGAGCGTGATTACGCAAATGAAATTGCGGACCTCTCTCAAGCTCTTGAACTTGAACAAACCACCAAGGAATCTCTTGAGGAGACTTTTTCTCTAGAATTATCTAGAGTGAGGGAATCTCGTGATAGAGCTCTTGAGGTGGCCAATGATTTTGAAACTAAAAATGAGGAGCTTGAAGTTGCACATGCTAAACTCCTTGAGGACTTTGAGCACCTCAAAAATGGCTCAAGGGTCATTAAGAGTGAGCTCATCAAACTCACCGAGTCTCATGCTCAACTTAAAGCTTCATATTCTAAAGAGCTTGCCAAGTTGTCTTCTCCTCTTGTTGCTAATGATGATGCTTGTGCTACTAACTCTATCTCTTTTGAAGCATCCATATTGAAGGAGAATGTTGAGCTAAGGGCTCAACTTGAGTTGCTATCTAGCAATTATGGAATGTTGGAAGAAAATCATGTAAAGCTCACAAGCTCTCATGATGATCTTCTAGTATCCCATAATGTGCTAAAATTAGCTCATGAGGCCATGCTTGCTAAGGTAACATCTAGTGAGCCTCATGTGGATACTAGCACTACTTCTAGTCAAAATGCTATATTGCCATGTGCTAGTCCTTGTAATTCATCTACTCACCATGTTGGTACATCTTGTGATGAATTGCTTTTCTTGCCTTGTTGCTCTAACGATGAAGCTTATACTTCCTCTAGTACTTGTGTTGAGACTAACCATGTAGAGGAAATCAAAGAGCTCAAGGCCCAAGTTACTTCTTTGAAGAAAGACTTGGAAAAGAGTCATGAAGGCAAATCCACACTCAACAATATCTTGAGTGTGCAAAAATCCCCCAATGACAAAGGTGGACTTGGATTCAACTCCAATAAGAAGAAGAAGTACAAGATGATCAAGAAGAAGGGCCAAGAACAAGTCAAGAATTCGGCCAAGATTATTTGCTTCAAGTGCAAAGTAGAAGGGCATCATGTTAGATCTTGCCCATTGAAGAAGAAGCCCATTAGTGACAAGCAACAAGGGAAGCGGCCACAAGTTCACTCTCATTCTCAACCTCAAGTTGAAGAAAGGCCTCTTCCCAAGAAGACTCAAGCTAATGCTTATCAAGTTGAGAAATTAAGTGAGAAGAAAGTGAAGAGTAGACATTGCTACCTATGTCGTGAGAAAGGTCACCTCGCTTCTTCATGCACTAGTGGTAACTTATCCAACCCAATTATTATTGATGATGTCTATTCTCTTGGGAAGGATAAGGTTGGCAATGTGTTCGCCAAATTTGTTGGTGCTCAAAGTGGTGTCAAGAAAAGAACCATTTGGGTAGCCAAGCCTATTGTGACTAACCTCTTAGGACTCAACTTGGTTGGGGACCAACTATCTCATACTTGATCAATAGGTGTTGTTGGAGGTCATTGGAGACTTGGCTACATTATGAAGAATTAAGGGGACTTCATCATTCTTATTGTCTCAAGCCAATTCATTCGGATTATCAAGTTTCTATCTTATATCCAATGTTCCTCCTTGTGGTAACTCGTGCTTAAATTGTTTACATTGAAAGTTACTTGCCCCTTTGCATGTTTGGCTTTGTTCCTTGCATGTGTTTGTATATGTTGTGCTTCCAACTTGATTATCTTGAGCAATCAAGTATGTGTGTGTTGGTTTGCACATCATGTACATGTGTGTCGTTAGTTGAGCCTTTGTGCATCTTGGTCATATCTTAGTTGGCTCTTGTGAGAGATTAATGGAATATCCCATTATGGGGGAGTGATGTGCTTTGTGCACCTCACAATCCTATATATGTGTGTACATGATTAATACCATTTAGTATTGATATTTCAAGATTATCTAGTCGCTATGTGGTATGTCTTCTCATGAGAAATTCAAATTCTAAATAGTCCATTAATTATCTCTTGTTGGATCCTTTAATTGCCTCTTGTCTATCTTTAATTGGTATCACATTATGGGGGAGTAATATGCTACGTGTATATTACTAGCCTAGAAAATGTGTACATTTGAGATATTGTCATCTAGAGTTGATATTGTAAATTATCTTGTTCCTAGGTGGCATGTTAGCTCTACAAGTTGCAATTTGCTTTTTGTTTGGTGTGAAGATGATGTCGGATATCCTTGTTATCTACCACCGGGAATTATTCCCAAATACTTCTTGTCTTTTGACAATTGGTACTCACTTATGTGTGGTAGAAATTATTGATCATCTTTACATTGGCCTTTGCTTTTATTTGCTTTATCTCTTGCCTAGGATTGTGTAAACTCCCATTGTATTCCATACCACTTGTGGATCTTGTTAATTTCTTGACCTTGTCTAGTGTTTTCTAGATATAGTGAAAGTGGTGATCCCACCTCGTGCATTTTGTATTCAAATGCAAATTCTCTATAATGCACTAGTCTTGGGGGAGCTATCCTATTCTCTATAAAACACTCATCTTGTGATCCTTATCAAGTGTGTGTTTGTGGAAGGCAAGCCGTTTCTTTTTGGTGCTTTGTGCCATTATGAAACTTTGTAGAGAGCTTGGTTTGTTTGGAACCATCCTCTCTTTTGGGAGTTCGATGTCTCTTCTTTGTGTATATCAATGGATATCTCATTCCTTGTTGTATCCATTATGGATACCCTCCAAGTGATGATTTATTCATTTGGTATCTTTTCTTTCCTTGGTATTTCTTTGTCTTTCGGTATTGGTTCTTGAAAGTCTTGAGCATGCATATTAACTTCATGTAGTATCTTTGGCAAGCTTTCTTTCTTTGACCCAATATATAGGGGAAACTCCACCAAGTCTCAAATTGGATGAGATGTGCATGAAATTCATTTTCGTATCTATGTGCACATATTTATGTGGAGTTTGTCCTATGTATTGTTGGTTCTCTAACTCTTTGGTCCCAATGAGTTTGGGTACCATTTTGTTTGTGTTGTTGTTCTAGGAACAAGTGGGGATGCATTGGATGCTCGGCTCACTCACAAGGAAGGTGTTGTCACCATGTGCTTATTGGAGTCAAGCTAGGATGATCAATGAACTACTTTGTACCTTCAATTGGTATCTAGTACATCCTTCCAATGTTATCTCGGTAACAAGTATCTTAATATACTTCATGCACACATTTCTTGCATCAACCTTGTGTAGGTTGCATCTTAGCATGATTTTCATTCCATCTTGTGATACTTGTTTCCTTTTTCAAAGCATCTCAATGATGATCTCATGTTGCTAGTTGTGATGTCTTTGATAGTTGTGTAGTAGGAATTCATTTGTATACAATAAGACTATATCTAGCCATGTGCTATGCTTTCAAGCAAATATCTTATTGGTATATTTATGATTTCCTTGTGGATATCCTGTTCCTCGTGTTGCAACTATTTCGGGTGTACATCCTTCTTTGTAGATATATATCATCATGATTTCGTCTACCTAGAATCTTATACACTTGAGAAAAGTTGCATATATAGTTGATATCCTTTCTTTCACAACCACCTTGTCTTTCATATGTCATTTCTTTGGTGGCTCCGTGAAAGCTTTTGCCTTGAGTGCGTGTCTTATCTCGTTGCATCTTGATGCACTCTTGGGTGGTGAAGATTATTTTCTTCATGCTTATCTTTACGAGGCTTTTGCCATCTTAATTGGTATCCCTCGTCTTGATGAGGCTTTCATCTTCTATCTTCACCGCGGGTTGTCACAAGCATAGGTTCTCTATGTTGGGGAACGTTGCAGAAAACAAAAATTTTCCTACGGTTTCACCAAGATCCATCTAGGAGTTCATCTAGCAACAAGTGATTAGATGCATCTACGTACCTTGTAGATCGCGAGCGGAAGCGTTCAAAGAACGGGGATGATGTAGTTGAACACGACGTGATTCAAATCACCGATGATCTTAGCACCGAACGGACGATGCCTCCGCGTTCAACACACGTACGGAACGGATGACGTCTCCTCCTTTCTTGATCCAGCAAGGGGGGAAGAGAGGTTGATGAAGATCCAGCAGCACGACGGCGTGGTGGTGGATGCAGGGCGTCACAGTAGCAGGGCTTCGCCTATACTACGCGAGAGAGAGACGTAACGGGGAGAGAGGAAGCACCAAAGGCTGAGGTATGAAATCCCTCCTCTCCCCCACTATATATAGGAGGGCCAAGGGGGGTGGTGCGCAGCCTAGGAGATCTGATCTCCTAGGTGCGGCGGCCAGGGGAGGGTTTCCCTCCCCCCCAAGGCACCTCGGGGTGCCTTCCACCACTTGGACTCCTCCTTGGTGGAAACCCTAGGCGCATGGGCCTAGTAGGGCTGGTGCCCTTGGCCCATGTAGGCCAAGGCGCACCCCCTACAGCCCATGTGGCCCCCCGGGACAGGTGGCCCCACCCGGTGGGCCCACGGGACCCCTCCGGTGGTCCCGGTACAATACCGATAACCCCGAAACTTGTCCCGATGCCCGAAACAGCACTTCCTATATATAATTCTTTACCTCCGGACCATTTCGGAACTCCTCGTGACGTCCGGGATCTCATCCGGGACTCCGAACAACATTCGGATTACTGCATATACATATCTTCATAACCCTAGCGTCACCGAACCTTAAGTGTGTAGACCCTACGGGTTCGGGAGACAAGCAGACATGACCGAGACGACTCTCCGGTCAATAACCAACAGCGGGATCTGGATACCCATGATGGCTCCCACATGCTCCACGATGATCTCATCGGGTGAACCACGATGTCGAGGATTAATCAACCCCGTATACAATTCCCTTTGTCAATCGGTATGTTACTTGCCCGAGACTCGATCGTCGGTATCCCAATACCTTGTTCAATCTCGTTACCGGCAAGTCACTTTACTCGTACCGTAATGCATGATCCCGTGATAAACCACTTGGTCACCTTGAGCTCATAATGATGATGCATTACCGAGTGGGCCCAGTGATACCTCTCCGTTATCCGGAGTGACAAATCCTAGTCTCGATCCGTGTCAACCCAACAGACACTTTCGGAGATACCTGTAATGCACCTTTATAGTCACCCAGTTACGTTGTGACGTTTGATACACCCAAAGCACTCCTACGGTATCCGGGAGTTACACGATCTCATGGTCAAAGGAAAAGATACTTGACATTGGAAAAGCTCTAGCAAACGAACTACACGATCTTTGTGCTATGTTTAGGATTGGGTCTTGTCCATCACATCATTCTCCTAATGATGTGATCCCGTTATCAATGACATCCAATGTCCATAGCCAGGAAATCATGACTATCTGTTGATCAACGAGCTAGTCAACTAGAGGCTTACTAGGGACATATTATGGTCTATGTATTCACACGTGTATTACGATTTCTGGATAATACAGTTATAGCATGAATAAAGACAATTATCATGAACAAAGAAATATAATAATAATGCTTTTATTATTGCCTCTAGGGCATATTTCCAACACTCTATATGCTTATTAGTAAGCTTGTGAACCCATTTACTTGTTGTGTGTGGGAATGATAGGCCTTGCACCGTGTTGCCTCATTTTTTCAAGACTTTATTGATGTTTAATGCTCATCCATACATTAGTCTTCTCAAGTGCATTGCCTTGACTCACACACATCTTTTTGGTTGAGCCCATTCTTAAGTTGCCTCTTTTACTTGTTGCTCAACCATGTGTTTGTTGCAAGTGCTAGGCTTAGTTTCCTTTTGCTCTCTTGCACTTGTTGTTAGTTTCTATTGATTTTGGGGGAGCTATGATCCTATTTTGTGCACTTTGTATCCAAATACAAACATTCTTATGTGTGCACAAATCATGGGGAGCTTCTCTAGTTTCTCTAGAAGATCACTCCTATGCTCATATCATAATATCTTTTATTCTTGTGACTCTTAGGATATATAGTCTAGTTGGTTCAATTGATATCCGTTGATTGCTTGCTTCAATCGGTATCTTTTGATTGCTTGATTGCTTGTGTCTCTCTTTGTTATGTCCTTGTGGCATATCATTCCTTTAGCAATCTTTGGGCCTCAATATCTCCAAGTATTTACCGTTGGATATGTGTATTGCATTCCTCTCTCTTGTTGAGAAATACACAACTTATGGAGGAACTCAATCTATATTGGCCTTCTAAGCTTTTCGCCCATTTTGGCAATCGATGCCAATGGGGGAGAAGTTTCAGAGAGTTTTGTGGAGAAGTCTTTAGAGTTTTCTCCTTGCTTTGGTTTGTTCCTAAGCTTTTGCATCTCATACATATGCATTATTGGTTGTTGCATTGCTTGGTGATGCATAATTCCTTGTATAAACTCTCGTGAAAGTGATTGTCATCAATTACCAAAATGGGGGAGATTGAAAGAACATGCGGTGCCCCCATGTTTGGTTTTGGTAATTGATGACAATCTCTATGGACTAATGCTTTCCTTGAGTTATATTTGAAGGTTTTGTCCATAGGCTTTTCTTAGAGTACATGTGTTGGTTTCAAGGAGAGTTTGTGTCGACCAAGGTGCTATTCAAGGAATTATCCAAAGATTGGTCATTTGAGAGTTGAGCTTATTGCAAGCATGTCTTGAAGAAGAAGATTGTGTGATCATTCATGTTTACCTTCAAGACATCATCCAAACGAAGAGAGTTGGAAAGATTCAAGGTTCATCAAGACTAAGTCAAGAGTGAATCAAGTTGATCAACTCACAAAGAGTAGAAGATGTACCGAGAGGGATCAAGTGATCCCATGGTATGGTAAGCATTGTTCATTGCACTTTGTGTACTAACCCATGGTCTATGTGAGCCTATGTGGGGTTAGGTACGTGTCCATGGGCTTGCGTCAAGAGGATGATATCATACAACCCATGGGAAGGATAACATCAAGTGGTGATCGTCATCAAGATTGCCGTGTGCAATTTCAAGTGGAGAATCACGAAGAGATCAAGTGCTTGAAGCTTGCCATCCATTGTGGTGTCAATGGACTTGTGAAGATGTGCCGAAGAGTGGCTCACCCATAGTGGAGTATGGGGGAGCAATCATCTAGTCTTCATCGACCCAACGCAATCAAGAAAGGTGGTCCATCTTGAGGAGGACAAGATCGTCATCATCTAACTCAAGTGGATCATGTGCAAGGCAAAGGTTTGCCCTTGATAGGTTTTCTATTTTACCGGTCTCATGGTGGTAGTTGGGAGACCGGGTTATAGGATCGATAGCCGTACTATCAAGGGGGGCTCTCAAGTGAGTAGCTTGATCGTATCGTTCGTCGAGAGCTCAAACCATTGCATCCTTGCATCATGTTTCTTGGTTCTTGTTTAGTTCTCTTTGTGAGTCTTAGAGCTTATGGTCATCTTGATGACAAACTTGGTTTCATCGAAAACGGAGTTCGCATGCGTCTTCTATGATGTTTTCGGTGTTGGAGGTTTTACCGGTCTTTTCCGAGTAAGGGTTCTCACCATTTTCTTATGGGCCTTTTCTCATTTGCTTCTTATTGATATTTCTTTGAAGATTGTGTTAGACCTTCTCGCTAGCTTTCCAACAAACTTGGTTTCATCGAATTCGGAGTCCGTTTGCAAAAGTTGTGGCAGTTTTGGTGTTCTGAAAAGGCTGCAGCGGTACTACCATGAATTGGAGCGGATGTAATTTTTTACTACCGCTCCAGAGAAGTACTACCGCGGCTCCTACAACGGTAGTACCGCTCCGGACCAAAAACTCGTCTCAAGTCTTGCGGTGGTAGGCCCGGATGTATTTTTTTAGTACCGCTCGCAAGCAGTAGTACCGCTACCATTTGCGGTAGTACCGTGAGGTCGAGCGGTAGTACCGTGAGGACGAGCGGTAGTACCGCTCCGGCGGTTCTTCTGGCCTTTTGCCTCCTCGCTGTTGTTTTTCAAAGGGGTACTTCCGCCCTAGCGGTAGTACCGCTCCTTGGAGCGGTAGTACCGCTCTGTGCGGGCTATGAGCATAACGGTTGGATTTTCCCCCTCCTATAAAAGGGGGTCTTCTTCCCCATTGAACCTTATATTTTGAGCTCGTGTTCTTCCCCCATTGTTGACCTTCTTCGAGCTTGCTAACTCTCAATCCCTCCATGGATTCTTGCTAGTTTTTGAGGGAAAAGAGAGAGGAGATCTAGATCCACAATTCCACCAATCACTTTCTCCTCTATGTGAGGGGAACCCCTTGGATCTAGATCTTGGAGTTCTTGGTGTTCTCTTTCTTGTTCTTCCTCTCATTTTCCTCCCTAACATTAGTTGCTTTGGTGGGATTTGGGAGAGAAGGACTTGGGCACTCCATGTGCCCTTGCCATTGCATTTGTGCATCGGTTTGAGTTCTCCACGTGATACGTGGAAGTTACAAGTTGAGAAGCTTATTACTCTTGGGTGCTTGGTACCCTTGAGCTTGTTCCTCTTGGGTGCTTGGGCGCCCTAGATGGTTGTTGGTGTTCGGAGCTCAATCATTGTGGTGCAAAGCTCCGGGCAAGCGTCGGGGTCTCCAATTAGGTTGTGGAGATCGCCCCGAGCAATTTGACGGGTACCGGTGACCGCCCCCAAGGGTTGCCAAAGTGTACGGGTTCGGTGACCGCCCCCAAGGGTTGCCATTTGTACGGGTTCGGTGACTGCCCTCAAGGGTCCCTTAGTGGAATCACGGCATCTTGCATTGTGCGAGGGCGTGAGGAGATTACGGTGGCCCTAGTGGCTTCTTGGGGAGCATTGTGCCTCCACACCGCTCCAAACGGAGATTAGCATCCGCAAGGGTGTGAACTTCGGGATACATCGTCGTCTCCGCGTGCCTCGGTTATCTCTTACCCGAGCCCTTTACTTATGCACTTTACTTTATGATAGCCATATTGTTCTTTGTCATATATCTTGCTATCACATAGTTTCTTATCTTGCTTAGCATAAGTTGTTGGTGCAGATAGGTGAGCCTAGTTGTTTTAGGTTTTATGCTTGGCAAATTAACCGCTAGGTTTATTCCGCATTTGTTCAAGCCTAAACCGTAATTATTTTAAAGCGCCTATTCACCCCCCCTCTAGGCGATATCCACGATCTTTCAGCCGTGCTCAAGAGATATAAGTGAAGCACATGAGTAATTGCCTTAACTTAAGAGATATAAGTGAAGGATAATGAGAATTCTATAAATTGTGATGAAGGTGTGTCTCGGTATGATCACGAAACAATGATTGTGGAAACAAGCATATAAAAAAACAAAAACACCCAAAGCTCCAAGGCAAACACATATCATGTGATGAATAAAAATATAGCTCCAAGTAATATTACCGATATATTGAAGATGAAAGAGATGATGCCTTCCGGGGCATCCCCAAACTTAGATGCTTGGATCTTCCTTGAATATTACCTTGGGGTGCCTTAGGCATCCCCAAGCTTACGCTCTAATCACTCCTTATTTTTCTTATATCGTCATCTCACCCAAAAGTTGAAAACTTCAGTCACATAAAACTCAACAAAACCTCATGAGATCCATTAGTATAATAAAATATATCCTTAACTTGGGTATTGTTAAAGCAAGATTAATAATTGTTCTTACATAATACCTATCGTATTCTATCATCTCCATGACTTATACCCCCCCCCCCTCCCGATACAATCCATAAAAATGTTAAAATAAGCACACTATGCAACAAAAAAACAATTTGTCTAAAACAGAACTATATGTAATGATGTAATGTGTAGTCATACTTATGTAATGCCAAAAATTATCTTTATATGTATAATTAATGCTTGTTAAAACTTATCGACCTTTCACTTGATTATTCATTGTGGTTTGCGCATCGCTTCTATGGGCAATGCACGTCAATCTGCGCTTCCCAATAGTATCTAAAGGTCTATTCGGTTGGTGAAATCACATGGAAAGTAACGGGACTGTTCTGCCCAGGCACCTGTTCTTGTGTTTGGTTGGGAAAGAGAATCTGAGGGCACCCATTCCGTAAAAGGGAATATAACCCTCAGATCGAGAACGCAGTTGTTCCTCCAAATCGGTAGAAAGACACATAATAGAAGCCCCTCACTCTCAGCCCCTTTCTACCCCGTCTCTCTCGACTACGCCTCTCCCTCTCTCTATTCTCCAACAGTGCCACACCATGGAGTATAGGTGGTTTCGAGGATGGTTAGGAGGACCGATCATGGGCTAGCACCTAGCAGTGACCCCTTCTCCTGAAGTCATTCCTGCAACAGCAACCGGGATGAAGCTGGTCCATCTCTCCTTTACCAGGGACGATCGACATGGCACAGATCTGCCTCTCATTGACCAGTGGTGGAGCGGCAGAAGCCAGGAATGGCTCGTCCGTGTGAACGCGGTGAAAAATAATGATGCTCAAGTGCAGCATCATAGGTAATGAAATTAGAGTTATTTGGGATGGAATAAAAGAAAATATTGGTCGGTAGAAATCGAAAGACTCTCAAAATTCGGTGGTGATTAAGTATTTTTTAACAAAAGTCTGGCCCATCGGCATGCTTTATTGATTAGATAACAAGATTACATAGTTTAGCAGCAACTTTAAATATATCTAATAGAACATGACATAATTGGTAGGCATGTAGTGGAAAATAGGTTCACCGCGCTCTCCGTCTAATAGCTCAAAGTACTGTGTGTCCCAATTAGATGTGTTCATGTGACACATGGCTATTGCTGTCACGCGCGGCATGTCATCTTTCAAACCCTTGAGTTGCACCCTCAAAGATTGCACGTCTTTGGGCCGATGGCAATAAAAAACCTCATACGGAAAATCCATAGGTTGGCATGGCACCACGTTACAGTTGAGTTGGGTGATCTGTTCCACAACGTACATGGAGCAGGAGGTCTCATGCCCATGAATCCTTGTAATGGCTGCTCGTGAACCGCTGACTCCCAATACTTTGGTGGCGAACCTTGCCATTGCTTCACGAGATGAGAAACACATGTGAGGTTCCTGCTTGTCAGCCGGTTTGCCACATGAACGAAGGGTGTCAGCTATTTGCTTTGCCTTCACCGATCCGTGAGGTATCTTGAAGTACGAAAGGATGGTTGTCAAGTACTTTGACTCCAACTGAGTAGAGGAAAAATGAACAGACTTTGGTGTACCATCTCGTGCAAACATTGTTCCTTTAGGCAGTGTAGTGCCGATGTATAGATTCTTCTTTAGGAATAACATGCTGGTTTGAACTTTTACATGCCTGTGTTTTTCTAGTGCTTCGGGAATGGAGGAAGCTGCATTGTTATTAATTAAAACAACAGTTTAACAAAAAATATTGGCATAGTGATGTTATTTATGGAAATTAAATGCATATATTTGTTCATGGATATAAAGAAACTAAGTCATCATATTAAAAACAATCTCAACTTGATATGGTAGCACAAGCACTTACGAGAGTGTGCATGATCTAGATCCCAATGTACTGCATCCGCACTTGTATCAAAATTGGTTTTTTCTACAGGAAATAGCAAACTATGAGTTGCTTTAGAACTAACAAATTCTCCACTTGATAGTACTTACCGAATGGTGCATGTTCTGGTTTCTAATCCACCTTATAAGGACTTGCCCCAAAACCTTATTCTTCTGCAGGAAATAAAAACTATGAGTTTATATTTAGAATTAACACATTCTCAACATGGTAAGGTAGCACAAGTACTTACTTGAAGGGGGTCCCAATGTGCTGCATACGCACTTTCATCAAAATTGTCTTTTTCTAGAGGAAATAACAACCTAGGAATTAATTCACAATTAACAAATTTGCCTAGTTATAGCACAAGTACTTACGAGAAGGAGGATCCCAATGCACCGCATAAGCACTTTCACCAAAACTGTCCTTTTGTAGAGGAAAAAACGATGTAGGAGTTAATTAACAATTAACAAATTTCTCTAGTTGGCAAGGTAGCACAAGTACTTACGAGAAGGAGGATCCCAATGCACCGCATAAGCACTTTCACCAAAATCGTTTTCTTCTACAGTAATTAAAAATTAGGCAATGACTCACAATTAACGAATTTGTCAACTTGGCAAGGTAGCACAAGTATTTACCAGAATGTGCATGATCTGGATCCCAATGAACGGCATAAGCACTCGCACCAAAAGCATTTTCTTCTGCAGGAAATAACAAACTATGAGTTTATTCAGAATTAATACATTCTTAACATGGTAAAATAACACAAGTACTTACTTGAAGGAGGATCCCAATGTACCGCATACGCACTTTAAAAAAAACCATCCTTTTCTAGAGGAAATAACAAACTATATGAGATGATTCAGACTTGACACACCCTCAAGTTGGTAAAGATGGCACTAGTACTTACGAGAAGATGAAGGTTCACCCTTGTCGCTGGACTCGGCAAAGGCCAGGAGGAGCAAGAAAAAGGTTATTGCTATAAGCTTGATCGCCATGTCTAGATCACTATGAACTAAATTTCATTGGGCGAGGAAGACGAAAGGGTCTAGGTCCTCTATTTATACCGCTCGACCATTCCTTAATAGTGGAACATAAAGCAGTGGTACGTTAGAAGCACCCAATTTCCTATTGCCATAATATCTGCCCAAAGATAATTCGTGAGGAAACATTGTACTCCTCCTATTCCTTAGTACTGATTAACGGCCATAATATCCAAAATACTGTCATAATATGTAGTACTAAAAAAGGCAGGCGTCGACTCGTTGGCTGGGTAGCTGAGGTTGCTGCCAGCCCACCCGAATTCGAGTCCCGGCTCGGACACGCGATGCTCGCGGAGTTTCTCCTATAAAAAAATGTCAACGAATGTTAGCCGTTGGGTTGGTCTCATTTTTAAGGACGGGCGTCGACTTGTTGGCTGGGCAGCTGAGCTTGCTGCCAGCCCACCCGAATTCGAGTTTCGGCTCCGACGTGCGATGCTCGTGGAGTTTCTTCTATAAAAAAAATACCAACAAGGGTTAGTTGGTCTCATTTTTTTCTATCTCTCCCTAAACCACCGGCATTAAGTAACTGCCATAATAAGCGGTGGTTTGTACCTAGCGCGCTAGCTTTGCATGCAACGTCCGGGAATTAATTTTCCTTGGACACTCGAACAGAATGGCAACTGAATGACGAGATGAATGGGCATTAAAACTTCTCTCTATCTCTATCTCTATCTCTACTACCACTATATATCTATATCTACTTCTATGTGTCTATCTCTATCTCTATCTCTATCTTCATCCTTACTTTTCAATCTCTCTATATCTATATCTATATTTATTTTAAAAAGGATGTTGTGTCTCCTCTCCCGTCTTACATTCATTTGACTCCAGCATTTTCATTCGTAGTCTGTTGAGCACTCATCCGCACTCCCCTCTTTGCCAAGCATATGGGCCAAGCCCAATCCCCCTTCGGCCTACAACACAACTATAGCTGACCAAATGGGCCATCCTTCATGGGCCAACAGAGAAGCATGTGTGGGCCGTGCCTGGGCAAGACCCGCATGCCGGGATGACACGGCCCCTTTATTTTTTCTCGTTTTTTAACAGCCCAAAAGGCCAAAATAGAGCCAAAACGAATCACAGCAACCAAAAAGGCCGAATAGCATGCTGCCCAAGATGACACACATTTATCCAATGTGTCGGGGAGCACCTATTTTGGCGATGTAAGCGCCGGCTCTCTAACCGTACCCGCGGGGGAAGTGTGGCGGGCCGACCCATTCCACTTTTTTCTGGTTTAAACCATAAAAATTGTTGCACAGGAGAGATTCGAGCACAAGACCTCCACCTTGATTTCAAGGTGCACTAACCAATTGGACAGACACCAAGTTGTGATATTGTTCTTTAATGTTTTTTGTATTTTATATACGTTCTCCACCCGGGTTAATTTCTTTTTTCGTTGTGTATTTTTTCTGCTGCAATTTTTTGTTTTAGTTTTCTCTCTCCTTTTCTATTTCTTTGATTTCATATTTTTTTCTTTTTATTTATATTTTATTTTTTCAAAATTATTTTTCCAAATTTGACGTTTTAATTGCTGAACTTTTTTCAAATTCGATGAACTTTTTATTTCAAATCGATGAACTTTTTCTGGATCCGATGATTGTTTCTAAATCGATGAATTTTTTTTCAAAATTTTGAATTCTTTTCAAATTTGGTGAACTATTTTTCAGTTTGATGACCATTTTTTTCAATATCGATGAAAAAAGTTCATCTTTTGAAAAAAATTATCGACTTTGAAAATTTTAACGAATCTTGAAAAGAAGTTTGGCCTAGTTTGGCAACACAGTTTTTCTAAAACTAGAGTAAATATCACAACATGTGTGGGCAACTTGTTGTGACAAAAAGTTTGGCCTAGTTGTGACAAAAAGTTTGACCCTAAGAGGGTGTTTGTTTCCAGGGACTTATTGGTTTAGGGACTTAAAAAAGTCCCTATAAGTCCCATCTAAACCAAACAGGCGGGACTTAAAGTTGACATTTGGGACTTATGAAATAAGACTCTCAAGGAGGGACTTATAGGGACTTATAGTTGTAATATGGTCTTATAGGGACCTATAAGTCCCAGGAACCAAACAGATAAGGACTTTTTAGGGACTTGAGACTTATAAGTTGAGACTAAAAAAAAGTCCTAAGACTTATGAACCAAACAGGGCCTGTATTTCAATGTGTGTGCAATGAATACTCTGGTTTTTAAAAACCACGGTTTTTCACAGTTTTAGCAAAACTACAAACGTGTTTGCCAAATGCAGTTTTTCTCAGTTTTCTGGTTTTGACTACTCATTGCATGGGTAATCCTAGCTGAACCGAACTGAGCTACACTCAAGTAGTTGTACAACGACATGGTCAGTTTGTGTTAATTAACAGCCGCCACTTGCATGTAGCCTTGTCATGCACGTGGACGTCCTCTCTCCTAGACACTAGGATCTGAAGTAGATCTATTTTTGCTTCTAGCCGCATGCATGGGCCGCATGGAATCGATCGGCTACCAAGCTTAGCCTCTGCTTCAAGTCTCAATTGATGTACTCCACGATCTAAACCTATGCGCATGCGGTTGTGCTCCCTGTCGATGCTAAATCATGGCATTCGTATGTGTACATGCGCCATCCAGTAGGATCTAACATCTAGCACGAGCTAATCTACAAGTTGCCTTTTGTTGCGCTAGCACAATAGTCAACGACTGAAGAGATCAACAGCCAGAAAGAAACAATTTGGAAAAAAGAGGCTGGGGCCTCTTTTTCAAATACAGCAAAAAGACTATGGTTTTAGATATTCTATGGTTTATAAAACTGTAGTATTTGTTGAAGCCAAACATAGCAAAGTATTTAAAACCGAGGTTTCTAGAAAAACCATGGTATTCTTCGAAAACTCCAAAAATACTGAGCAGCCAAACACAGTCTTATCGATTTTGAAAAAAAAGTTCATCAAAACCTGGAAGGTGGGAAGATTGAGATTGGACTTTCAGCACCCGGGTGTTTAGGCACCCCTTTATCATGACCGTCCATGCAGTACCCAGCTCCTTGGGATATATGTGAGTCTCTACAGTCTACACCACGGTTTGGATGACCAGGCTAGGTGAACAGTAAGCATGGTAGTCTGAAATTGTTTGAAACGCATCTGGTCCTAGATCGCTACTGTACTGTTCATCGTAGGTAGAATCCACCGCCTCTGTCGGGACGCGTCGATTCCAACCATGGCCATGCCTCTCCGACCGAAGTGGTAGAGGAACCTGCGGCTGTTCATGGTCTTGAAATTCTGGCATCAATCATCCCTGATCTGGAAACTGAAGCAAGCCCCTGGTTAGTGTACATATACTCCATTGATTCTAGCAGAGAAGCACCTCTATTCATACCACTCCTTGATCATATCCCGTGCACCCTCCCCCAACCACCTTTTTTTTAGGGCTAATGGCAGGTGCTCTGCCTTTTTTATTATAGATCAGGAATTTACAAGAGAGAAGTCTGAAGCCCTAGGGCAGACAAAAAGAGAAAAAAGAACAGAATTACATAGCTAGAGGCCTCGAAAAAACCATGTCCAGGTATGTTAAGTCAGACCTGACTAAGCAAGCCACCATATCAGCAGTTGAAGAAAGGTTTTGAAAGATTCTTCGGTTTCGCTCGTTCCAGATGTTCCAGGCGAAGTAAAGCACAGCTGCTGCCTTATTTTGCTGCCCGTAGGCAAAGCTTCTCCACCAGGATCCCAACCACCTTTTCAGATCTGAAGTGGGTTTTAAAAAAAAAGATCTGAAGTGGTAGGTGATGCCGTGTTCGATCTCTTCCCGCATGGCGTTCGAGTTGGTGATGCACGGAACGGCGGCCGTGGAGATGTGAACACCGGGTACTATCAGGCAACGGGAGGTTAGAAATGCAGGTGAGCATCTGTAACTCGTTCTTCAGATAAATCTTGTTTCATGTTTCTGAAAAAACAGCGCATGACAAATCTTGTTTCATGTCGCTGAAAAAATAGCTCACGATACTGAATATGATTCAAGCTGTCGCAGCGTAGACACTACATATTAGACACGCCCCCACTGGCGTCAACGATTTAGGGAGAATATTCCGACACAAACTCACTGTAGTTTTCTTGGTCCAGGAACCGGATTCATAATGGAGTTGTGGCTAGAGCAACCCCGAGCAAACTAAGCTCGATTGAAAGATGTCTCCTAATCTCTGAAGGGAAGCACGCATCTGACACTTTGGCTCCCATAGAAGGCATGTCGTTTGATTCATGCCAAGAAGCGTATGAACAATATAACCTATTCCCTTGGGAGAATGGTTTCGGAATTCGTCATGGAAAATCCAGACGGGGAGATGGGCGGCGTTACCAGCTGATGCACGAAATTGTTTGCAACTGCCGGGTCAGCTACATAGCGTTATGCTTGAAGGTTCAGTAGAATTACATACCTCTTGTTGCCCCATTTCGTGATGAGAAAATTCAGATGGTCCGAGTTAATATGAGCCATCAATTTTTCCCAATCCAATGGGTCTAATATGTATTACCTCTTGGGAGGTAAGAATCTATTATTTCCTTTATTACAAGGTCAATATAGACTTTGCATACACACATGTAAACCGGATAGCATATTTGTCAAATTACTAATAATCTTTACTGGGTTTCTCAACCTTTTTCAATGATCGTTTATTGAGCTGATACAAATAATATATTATAATGTAAACTGAAAATAATTTTCTGTATACGATGGTTCCAGAGAATGACAATTAACTAAACCTTTCAAGAAATAAGAGTTCTCCATGGAAGAGTATATTTTCTTCAAAAAAGAAAAAGACAAGTCTGCAGTATGTGATCAATAGTGAGAATTTATACAGATATGGGCGAAAGAATGATTGATCCATTCAAAAGATTTCCTTTTAGCAAGTAACTTGCCATAGTTGAGAAATTTTACAAGACCGTCACACGATGCAAGGAGGACAGCGAATGTACTAGTGGTGTTCAAGGCTTACAAATAACTTAAAATAATTAATTGTAGTTAGATGGGATTGTTCATTGTTTTGTATTCGGCTCTTTTTTTCTTCTTCACCAGCTTCTTAATAGCATTAGCGTACGCGACGTGGCGGAGTATGTCCATCTGCATGCGGCGCCATGCATAAGCCATCACATGCGTTCACCCCTCCACCCAGCTATAACAGACATATTTAGTCTGAATGCGTGGCATACACAGCGATATGATTATATGAACTTTACCTTATGCAATTTTTGGCACCTCGTGGCTTGACCGGACTTGGCTGTATCAAGAATCCTTAGTCTGGAATCTCTCCGCTGGAGTGACAAAGAAAACCATTTATCAGAGCTCTGCGGTGTCTCATATTGTTGTCGAGATGACCCATATAAGCCCGTGCAAGGATGCATGTTCTCGTGTATCTATATGTTGGAATCTATGTTATTTACTGTAATAAGGAGAAGGATGACTGTCATATGTACCTCGCTCAACATGCATCATGTATCTTTTTTTAGAGTCACGCACTTTCATGTGTGACACACATACCTGGCCCACATGTTCATGGCTCAGATATGTTGAGCATCATGTATCTTTTTTAGAATCACACATTTTCATGTGTGACACACGTACCCGGTCCACATGTTAATGGCTCAGATAAAGCGTGCTATCCGGCGAGCGCGGCCAAATGGACGTGGTACATGTTTCCTGACGGACGTGGTTCAGATGATATTCAATCATCTATGAATCTATATATTACGGTTGGGGCTTATAAGTCATGAATCACATAGACATTTGACCCGTACATGAATCTTTAATGTGCATGCTACATATAAAAACTGCCGCCGAACTGAAATGCCTAGGACCCGTGAAGCCGTGATGATCTAACCAGACTTAGAGCCACGTTCCCGTATATGATCTACTCCCTCCCTCTCGAATTACTTGTCGCATAGATGAATAAAAATGATGTATCTAAAACTAAATTACGTCTAAATACATCTATTTCTGCTACTGTCCTACCCGTGACCTACTAGCATGCCTACACTGACTGCCACAGCCTAGCACTGGCCCTATTTGCCTCTGCAAATTGTCCATGTTATTACCATGACACAGCAAGTGAACTACTGCTAACAATTCCACGTCACGAATCTTGGAATCATTGAATGCATTGGATAAGGGGGTGTCGGGGCACCTAGGTTCTATCCATGGTTTTGGGTACCGCCCGAGAAAACCGGTTACCGGGCGGTTACCGCGTTTCCCAGTACCCCACGAGAAATCAACTTGCGAGGCGAAAAATTCTGAAATTTACAATTTGAATGAATTTTGAATGGATTTTTGACGAATTTTGTTTGGATTAAAAAAATCAAAAAAAATTGTCCGAAATTTGCTCGGAATTTCTCGGTAACCATGGTAACCAAGTTTCTCGGTGACCCACGAGAAAAAAGTGCCCCTTGGTAGCCAATGTTAGAGTTATAATATAAGTCATGTACCCCTTTGTATTTATCCCGTTGTATAAGGGGTTTCCTGCATATGTTCCACACCTGTACATGTATATATATATATCGGCCTATGTGTAACACCCCGGATGTAACTTTCCCAATTTGTACTCCAACTCTTGCCGTTTCCGGCGTTAAGTTATATTTATTTCTCGGGTTCGGGTTTTTGTCTCCGTGTGTTGTTGTCGTTGTCATGCATCTCATATCATGTCATCATGTGCATTGCATTTGCATACGTGTTCGTCTCGTGCATTCGAGTTTTTTCCCCGTTGTCCGTTTTGCATTCCGGCGCTTCGTTCTCCTCCGATGGTCATTTCTAGCTTTCTTTCGTGTGTGGGGATTAAACATTTCCGGATTGGACCGAGACTTGCCATGCGGCCTTGGTTTACTACCGGTAGACCGCCTGTCAAGTTTCGTATCATTTGGACTTCGTTTGATACTCCAACGGTTAACCGAGGGACCGAAAAGGTCTCGTGTGTGTTGCAGCCCAACACCCCTCAAATTTGGCCCAAAACCCACCAAACTCTGCTCCATGTCCTAGAGCGTTCGATCACGATCGCGTGGCCGAAAAGCGCACCTCATTTGGACTCTCCTAGCTCCACTTATGCCTATATATACACCCCCCGTTTTTCGGATCTTCCCCTACCTCCGAACCCTAAAAAAATCATCCCCGCCAGATCCGCCGCCGACGGACGTGTCCGGCCGCACCGGACAACGTCCGACTTACCCCGCCGTCGCCACGTGTCCGCCTCCCGTTGGCCCGCACCTCAGGCCCACTTCGCCGCCACCGCCAGCCCGTGGAGCCCGGGGCGGGCCCTCCCGGCCCGCGTCATCGCCCCGCCGCCTCACGCCCGCAGCCGCCGCCGCCCGTCCCCGGCTGCTCGCCGCCGCCTGCGTCGCCGGCGCCCCGCCGCCGCACCAGCCACCGCCTCCCCGAGCGTCCCTCGCCGCGCCGCCTCGCGAGCCGAGCCGGAGCTCGCGCCGCCCGGGCCGGCCACCGCCGCCAACGCCGCCCCGTCCTCCTCCGGCCCCGGCGAGCCTCCACGCCGGCCGGCCCAGCCCGGCCTCTCCTCCATCTCCGGCCACCTCCCTCGACGCCGGCGTCCTCGACTTCCGTGCCCTGGCGTGAACAGTGTCGCGCCGATCCAGATCTGACCCGGGATGAACAGTAAACCCTAGGTGAAATTCTTCCAAGTCCCAGGATTTTTAGTCCAAGTTGCTATGTTCGAGGCCCCGTAACTTTGCATCCGTAGCTCCGTTTTGGGCATATAATATATCAAAATGTTCGCCTCGACGAGTACATCATTTCATTACATTGCATCATTTTCATTTGAGCTCATCTTGATGCCCTAAACACTGTTAGAAGGAGGCTTCATGAGTTAATTGTCAGATCTGCTAGTTCATCTTAGACTTTTGTCATTTTTGCCATGATTCTTGTGTGCATGCTATGCCTGTGAGTCCTCATATGTTTTGTTAAGCATTTTGTCTTCTTTCCAGAGGTGCAACCCATGCATTTTTAGGATGTGTGTGGTGACTTGTGCAAGCTTGCAAAGTGAGGCACCCGGGAAATCTGTTTTCAGGGACTTAGTTGTTTTCAGTAAGTCTGGGATATTTTAGTTCATGATGCCATATGTTCAGCTTGTTTCCTAGTGATTCGTGCCTATTTTGAGGATGATCAGTAAGGGACTTTTGTTATTCATGTTATGATCTATCCATCCATGTCTTTGTTTGCAATTATGGAGTACCATAGCTTGAGTCAATCGAGCTCTACTTTTGCTTCAGGGTGAATCTGGGCAGATCATCAACTCGTTTGCGATTTTGCCGGCGTTGTTGTAGTTGATCCGTGCATGCTATGCCATTGTTATTGCCATGTCTAGCTTGTATTTTGTGCCTTCTTAATGGATGTATGCTTGCCTTGCTGTGACTTGCACCATGGTGAGTGCATCAAGCTCGTTTACATGCCTTCGTGAGTTATATTTCAGCATGTCTCAGTTTTCACTAAGTCTGAAAACTGATTGTGTTTTAGCTATGTTCGTGTGCCCGTTAATATATTTTGTGATCCCTTATGGCCCCAGGTCACTTTGGGACTTTTGTTAAGCTTGTTGAGTAGCTCCATACCATGTTCTTACTTGTCATGTTCAGGTAATTTATCATGTTGTTTTGCTGCTCCGAAGAGGGCTTCGTGATCTGAAATTTCAGACTAGTGTTAATTTCACTAAGTCTGGAATCTGTTTTGCATTTGCGTTTTTGCCATGCTTGTTTGAACCTCTTAATGGATGAATTGGCCGTGGCTCAGTGCTAGTCTTTTGATAAGCATCTTGTGTGCATCCCTGCCATGTATTTTGTTGTCATGTTTGGTGGCTGTAGCATGTTCATTTCGTTGCGTTTAGATGCCTACTTGCTGTAAATCGCAGACCGGTGTCATATCTTAAAACGCTTGCCATTTCCAAACCGTAACTCCGATTCCAGTGATCTTTATATCGTTTTCAAGCAATTTCATCCCCTCCATCCAGTGGCACACTTGGAATTCCAAGATGAGGCCAGGTTCATGCTTTTCCTGTTATATCTTGCATTTTGCATCCCGCATCGCATCCCGCATAGCATATCATCATTTCATCATATTGCTTGGTCTTGCACGTGGTTGATTGTATCCTTGTTGCTTGTTTGTCTTGTTTGGTAGAGCCGGGAGACGAGTTCGCTACCGAGGAGCCCGTTGAGTTTTCTTGTGAGGATCCAGTCAACTCTGACAACTGTGCAGGCAAGATGATCATACCCTCGAAATCACTACTATCTTTGCTATGCTAGTTTGCTCGCTCTTGCTATGCCAATGCTACGATGCCTACCATTTGCTTGTCAGCCTCCCAATTGCCATGTCAACCTCTAACCCACCATGTCCTAGCAAACCGTTGATTGGCTATGTTACCGCTTTGCTCAGCCCTTCTTATACGTTGCTAGTTGCAGGTGAAGTTTGGAGGCCGTTCCTTGTTGGAACGTCATTTATTTTTCTTGTTGGGGATATCATTATATTGCTATGTTATCTTAATGCATCTATACACTTGGTGAAGGGTGGAAGGCTCGGCCTCTCGCCTAGTATTTTGTTCCACTCTTGCCGCCCTAGTTTCCGTCATATCGGTGTCATGTTCCCGGATTTTGTGTTCCTTACGCGGTTGGGTTATAATGGGAACCCCTTGATAGTTCGCCTTGATTAAAGCTTTTCCAGCAATGCCCAACCTTGGTTTTACCATTTGCCACCTAGCCTTTTCTTTCTCTTGGGTTCTGCAGACTCAAGGGTCATCTTATTTTAACCCCCCCGGGCCAGTGCTCCTCTGAGTGTTGGTCCAAACTGTCAGCCGCCGGTGGCTACCAGGGGCAACTCTGGGCTGGCCTACCGGAAGTTTAGACAATCTGAGTGTGCCCTGAGAAAGAGATATGTGCAGCTCCTATCGGGATTTGTCGGCACATTCGGGCGGTGTTGCTGGTCTTGTTTTAACCTGTCGAAGTGTCTTGAGTTACCGAGATACCGAGTCTGATCGGAACGTCTTGGGAGGAGGTCTATGTTGGGGAACGTAGCAGAAAACAAAAAATTTCCTACGGTTACACCAAGATCCATCTAGGAGTTCATCTAGCAACGAGTGATTAGATGCATCTACGTACCTTGTAGATGGCGAGCGGAAGCGTTCAAAGAACGGGGATGATGTAGTCGAACACGACGTGATTCAAATCACCGATGATCTTAGCACCGAACGGACGGTGCCTCCGCGTTCAACACACGTACGGAACGGATGACGTCTCCTCCTTTCTTGATCCAGCAAGGGGGGAAGAGAGGTTGATGAAGATCCAGTAGCACGACGGCGTGGTGGTGGATGCAGGGCGTCACAGTAGCAGGGCTTCGCCTATACTACGAGAGAGAGACGTAACGGGGAGAGAGGGAAGCACCAAAGGCTGAGGTATGAAGTCCTCCCTCTCCCCCACTATATATAGGAGGGCCAAGGGGGGGTGGTGCGCAGCCTAGGAGATCTGATCTCCTAGGTGCGGCGGCCAGGGGAGGGTTTCCCTCCCCCCCAAGGCACCTCGGGGTGCCTTCCACCACTTGGACTCCTCCTTGGTGGAAACCCTAGGCGCATGGGCCTAGTAGGGCTGGTGCCCTTGGCCCATGTAGGCCAAGGCGCACCCCCTACAGCCCATGTGGCCCCCCGGGACAGGTGGCCCCACCCGGTGGGCCCACGGGACCCCTCCGGTGGTCCCGGTACAATACCGATAACCCCGAAACTTGTCCCGATGGCCGAAACAGCACTTCCTATATATAATTCTTTACCTCCGGACCATTCCGGAACTCCTCGTGACGTCCGGGATCTCATCCGGGACTCCGAACAACATTCGGGTTACTGCATACACATATCTTCATAACCCTAGCGTCACCGAACCTTAAGTGTGTAGACCCTACGGGTTCGGGAGACAAGCAGACATGACCGAGACGACTCTCCGGTCAATAACCAACAGCGGGATCTGGATACCCATGATGGCTCCCACATGCTCCACGATGATCTCATCGGATGAACCACGATGTTGAGGATTAATCAACCCCGTAAACAATTCCCTTTGTCAATCGGTATGTTACTTGCCCGAGACTCGATCGTTGGTATCCCAATACCTTGTTCAATCTCGTTACCGGCAAGTCACTTTACTCGTACCGCAATACATGATCCCGTGATCAACCACTTGGTCACCTTGAGCTCATAATGATGATGTATTACCGAGTGGGCCCAGTGATACCTCTCCGTTATCCGGAGTGACAAATCCCAGTCTCGATCCGTGTCAACCCAACAGACACTTTCGGAGATACCTGTAATGCACCTTTATAGTCACCCAGTTACGTTGTGACGTTTGATAAACCCAAAGCACTCCTACGGTATCCGGGAGTTACACGATCTCATGGTCAAAGGAAAAGATACTTGACATTGGAAAAGCTCTAGCAAACGAACTACACGATCTTTGTACTATGCTTAGGATTGGGTCTTGTCCATCACATCATTCTCCTAATGATGTGATCCCGTTATCAATGACATCCAATGTCCATAGCCAGGAAATCATGACTATCTGTTGATCAACGAGCTAGTCAACTAGAGGCTTACTAGGGACATATTATGGTCTATGTATTCACACGTGTATTACGATTTCCGGATAATACAGTTATAGCATGAATAAAGACAATTATCATGAACAAAGAAATATAATAATAATACTTTTATTATTTCCTCTAGGGCATATTTCCAACAGTCTCCCACTTGCACTAGAGTCAATAATCTAGTTACATTGTGATGAATCGAACACCCATGGAATTCTGGTGTTGATCATGTTTTGCCCTAGGGAGAGGTTTAGTCAACGGATCTGCTATATTCAGGTCCGTATGTACTTTACAAATCTCTATGTCTCCATTTTGAACATTTTCACGAATGGAGTTGAAGCGACGCTTGATGTGCCTTGTCTTCTTGTGAAACCTGGGCTCCTTGGCAAGTGCAATAGCCCCAGTGTTGTCACAAAAGAGTTTGATTGGCCCCGACGCATTGGGTATGACTCCTAGGTCGGTGATGAACTCCTTCACCCATATTGCTTCATGTGCTGCCTCCGAGGCTGCCATGTACTCCGCTTCGCATGTAGATCCCGCCACGACGCTCTGCTTGCAGCTGCACCAGCTCACTGCTCCACCATTCAACATATACACGTATCCGGTTTGTGACTTAGAGTCATCCAGATCTGTGTCGAAGCTAGCGTCGACGTAACCCTTTACGACGAGCTCTTCGTCACCTCCATAAACGAGAAACATTTCCTTAGTCCTTTTCAGGTACTTCAGGATATTCTTGACCGCTGTCCAGTGTTCCTTGCCGGGATTACTTTGGTACCTTCCTACCAAACTTACGGCAAGGTTTACATCAGGTCTGGTACACAGCATGGCATACATAATAGAACCTATGGCTGAGGCATAGGGGATGACACTCATCTCTTCTATCTCTTCTGCCGTGGTCGGACATTGAGCTGAGCTCAATTTCATACCTTGCAAAACAGGCAAGAACCCTTTCTTGGACTGATCCATTTTGAACTTCTTCAAAATCTTATCAAGGTATGTGCTTTGTGAAAGACCTATGAGGCATCTTGATCTATCTCTGTAGATCTTGATGCCTAATATATAAGCAGCTTCTCCAAGGTCCTTCATTGAAAAACTTTTATTCAAGTAGGCCTTGATGCTGTCCAAGAGTTCTATATCATTTCCCATCAAAAGTATGTCATCTACATATAGTATGAGAAATGCTACAGAGCTCCCACTCACTTTCTTGTAAACGCAGGCTTCTCCATAAGTCTGCGTAAACCCAAACGCTTTGATCATCTCATCAAAGCGAATGTTCCAACTCCGAGATGCTTGCACTAGCCCATAAATTGAGCGTTGGAGCTTGCACACCTTGTCAGCATTCTTAGGATCGACAAAACCTTCCGGCTGCATCATATACAATTCTTCCTTAAGGAAACCATTAAGGAATGCCGTTTTGACGTCCATTTGCCATATTTCATAATCGTAGAATGCGGCAACTGCTAACATGATTCGGACGGACTTCAGCTTCGCTACCGGTGAGAAAGTCTCATCGTAGTCAACCCCTTGAACTTGTCGATAACCCTTAGCGACAAGTCGAGCTTTATAGATGGTCACATTACCATCCGCGTCTATCTTCTTCTTAAAGATCCATTTATTTTCTATGGCTCGCCGTTCAATGGGCAAGTCAGTCAAAGTCCATACTTCGTTTTCATACATGGATCCTATCTCGGATTTCATGGCTTCTAGCCATTTGTCGGAATCCGGGCCCGCCATCGCTTCTTCATAGTTCGAAGGTTCACTGTTGTCTAACAACATGATTTCCAAGACAGGGTTGCCGTACCACTCTGGTGCGGAACGTGTCCTTGTGGACCTTCGAATTTCAGTAGGAGCTTGATCAGAAGTATCTTGATCATCATTAATAACTTCCTCTCTAGTCGGTGCAGGTGCCTCAGGAACATTTTTTTTGAGTTGCGCCATTTATCGGTTCAAGAGGCAATACTTCATCAAGTTCTACTTTCCTCCCACTTACTTCTTTCGAGAGAAACTCTTTCTCTAGAAAGGATCCATTCCTGGCAACAAAGATCTTGCCTTCGGATCTGAGGTAGAAGGTATACCCATAAGTTTCTTTAGGGTATCCTATGAAGACGCATTTTTCCGACTTGGGTTCGAGCTTTTCAGGTTGAAGTTTCTTGACATAAGCATCGCATCCCCAAACTTTTAGAAACGACAGCTTAGGTTACTTCCCAAACCATAATTCATACGGTGTCGTCTCAACGGATTTCGATGGTGCCCTATTTAAAGTGAATGCGGCAGTCTCTAAAGCATAGCCCCAAAAAGATAGCGGTAAATCGGCAAGAGACATCATAGATCACACTATATCTAATAAAGTGTGATTACGACGTTCGGACACACCATTACGCTGAGGTGTTCCAGGCGGCGTGAGTTGTGAAACTATTCCACATTTTCTTAAGTGTGTGCCAAATTCGTGACTCAAGTATTCTCCTCCACGATCTGATCGTAGAAACTTGATTTTCCTGTCACGTTAATTCTCAACGTCACTCTGAAATTCCTTGAACTTTTCAAAGGTTTCAGACTTGTGTTTCATTAAGTAGACATACCCATATCTACTTAAGTCATCAGTGAGGGTGAGAACATAACGATAGCCACCGCGAGCCTCAACACTCATTGGACCGCACACATCAGTATGTATGATTTCCAACAAGTTGGTTGCTCGCTCCATTGTTCCTGAGAACGGAGTCTTGGTCATTTTACCCATGAGGCATGGTTCTCACGTGTCAAATGATTCATAATCAAGAGACTCTAAAAGTCCATCTGCATGGAGCTTCTTCATGCGTTTGACACCTATGTGACCAAGGCGGCAGTGCCACAAGTATGTGGGACTATCATTATCAACTTTACATCTTTTGGTATTCACACTATGAATATGTGTAGTAATACGCTCGAGATTCATTAAGAATAAACCATTGACTATCGGAGCATGACCATAAAACATATCTCTCATATAAATAGAACAACCATTATTCTCGGATTTAAATGAGTAGCCATCTCGTATTAAACGAGATCCTGATACAATGTTCATGCTCAAACATGGCACTAAATAACAATTATTGAGGTTTATCACTAATCCCGTAGGTAAATGTAGAGGTAGCGTGCCGACGGCGATCACATCGACCTTGGAACCATTCCCGACGCGCATCGTCACCTCGTCCTTCTCCAGTTTTCGTTTATTCCGCAGCTCCTGCGGTGAGTTACAAATATGAGCAACAGCACCGGTATCAAATACCCAGGAGTTACTACGAGTACTGGTAAGGTACACATCAATCACATGTATATCAAATATACCTTTGGTGTTGCCGGCCTTCTTATCCGCTAAGTATTTGGGGCAGTTCCGCTTCCAGTGACCCTTCCCTTTGCAATAAAAGCACTCTGTCTCAGGCTTGGGTCCATTCTTTGACTTCTTCCCGACAGCTTGCTTGCCGGGGGCAGCAACTTCCTTGCCGTCCTTCTTGAAGTTCTTTTTACCCTTGCCCTTTTTGAACTTAGTGGTTTTATTCATCATCAACACTTGATGTTCCTTCTTGACTTCTACCTCTGCTGATTTCAGCATTGCAAATACTTCAGGAATGGTCTTTACCATCCCCTGCATATTGAAGTTCATCACAAAGCTCTTGTAGCTTGGTGGAAGCGACTGGAGGATTCTGTCAATGACCGCGTCATCCGGGAGATTAACTCCCAGCTGAGTCAAGCAGTTATGTAACCCAGACATAGTGAGTATGTGCTCACTGACATAACTATTTTCCTCCATCTTACAGCTAAAGAACTTATCGGAGACTTCATATCTCTCGATCCGGGCATGAGCTTGAAAAACCATTTTTAGCTCTTCGAACATCTCATATGCTCCATGTCTCTCAAAACGCTTTTGGAGCCCCGGTTCTAAGCTGTAAAGCATGCCGCACTGAACGAGGGAGTAGTCATCAGTACGTGTCTGCCAAGCGTTCATAGCGTTTTGGTTTTGTGGGACGGGTGGATCACCTAGCGGTGCTTGTAGGACATAATGTTTCTTGGCAGCTATGAGGATGATCCTCAGGTTCCGGACCCAGTCCGTATAGTTGCTGCCATCGTCTTTCAGCTTGGTTTTCTCTAGGAACGCGTTGAAATTGAATAGAACGTTGGCCATTTGATCTACAAGACATATTGTAAAGGTTTTAGACTAAGTTCATGATAATTAAGTTCATCTAATCAAATTATTAATGAACTCCCACTCAGATTAGACATCCCTCTAGTCATCTAAGTGTTACACGATCCGAGTCGACTAGGCCATGTCCGATTAACACGTGAGACGGACTAGTCATCGCCGGTGAACATCTTCATGTTGATCGTATCTTCCATACGACTCGTGTTCGACCTTTCGGTCTCTGTGTTCCGAGGCCATGTCTTCACATGCTAGGCTCGTCAAGTTAACCCTAAGTGTTTTTGCATGTGTAAAACTTCTTACACCCGTTGTATGTGAACGTAAGGATCTATCACACCCGATTAACACGTGATGCTTCGAAACGACGAACTGTAGCAACGGTGCACAGTTAGGGGAGAACACTTCTTGAAATTGTTGTAAGGGATCATCTTATTTACTACCGTCGTACTAAGTAAACAAGATGCAAAACATGATAAACATCACATGCAATCAAATAATAATAGTGACATGATATGGCCAATATCACATAGCTCCTTTGATCTCCATCTTGGGGCTCTATGATCATCCTGTCACCGTCATACTCATCGACATGTAAGTTGTGATTCCTATTACAACAGTATGAACATCTCATACATCACATATGGATCATTCATCATTCATCACAACTTTGGCCATATCACATCACATAGCATACCCTGCAAAAACAAGTTAGACGTCCTCTAATTGTTGTTTGCATGTTTTACGTGGCTGCTATGGGTTTCTAGCAAGAACGTTTCTTACCTACGCAAAGACCACAACGTGATATGCCAATTGCTATTTACCCTTCATAAGGACCCTTTTCATCGAATCCGATCCGACTAAAGTAGGAGAGACAGACACCCGCTGGCCACCTTATGCAACTAGTGCATGTCAGTCGGTGGAACCTGTCTCACGTAAGAGTACGTGTAAGGTCGGTCCGGGCTGCTTCATCCCACGATGCCGCCGAATCAAGATAAGACTAGTAACGGCAAGCATATTGAACAAAATCAACGCCCACAACTACTTTGTGTTCTACTCGCGCAAGAGAACTACGCATAGACCTAGCTCATGATGCCACTGTAGGGGAACGTAGCAGAAAACAAAAATTTTCCTACGGTTACACCAAGATCCATCTAGGAGTTCATCTAGCAACGAGTGATTAGATGCATCTACGTACCTTGTAGATGGCGAGAGGAAGCGTTCAAAGAACGGGGATGATGTAGTCGAACACGACGTGATTCAAATCACCGATGATCTTAGCACCGAACGGACGGTGCCTCCGCGTTCAACACACGTACGGAACGGATGACGTCTCCTCCTTTCTTGATCCAGCAAGGGGGGAAGAGAGGTTGATGAAGATCCAGCAGCACGACGGCGTGGTGGTGGATGCAGGGCGTCACAGTAGCAGGGCTTCGCCTATACTACGAGAGAGAGACGTAACGGGGAGAGAGGGAAGCACCAAAGGCTGAGGTATGAAGTCCTCCCTCTCCCCCACTATATATAGGAGGGCCAAGGGGGGGTGGTGCGCAGCCTAGGAGATCTGATCTCCTAGGTGCGGCGGCCAGGGGAGGGTTTCCCTCCCCCCCAAGGCACCTCGGGGTGCCTTCCACCACTTGGACTCCTCCTTGGTGGAAACCCTAGGCGCATGGGCCTAGTAGGGCTGGTGCCCTTGGCCCATGTAGGCCAAGGCGCACCCCCTACAGCCCATGTGGCCCCCCGGGACAGGTGGCCCCACCCGGTGGGCCCACGGGACCCCTCCGGTGGTCCCGGTACAATACCGATAACCCCGAAACTTGTCCCGATGGCCGAAACAGCACTTCCTATATATAATTCTTTACCTCCGGACCATTCCGGAACTCCTCGTGACGTCCGGGATCTCATCCGGGACTCCTAACAACATTCGGGTTACTGCATACACATATCTTCATAACCCTAGCGTCACCGAACCTTAAGTGTGTAGACCCTACGGGTTCGGGAGACAAGCAGACATGACCGAGACGACTCTCCGGTCAATAACCAACAGCGGGATCTGGATACCCATGATGGCTCCCACATGCTCCACGATGATCTCATCGGATGAACCACGATGTTGAGGATTAATCAACCCCGTAAACAATTCCCTTTGTCAATCGGTATGTTACTTGCCCGAGACTCGATCGTTGGTATCCCAATACCTTGTTCAATCTCGTTACCGGCAAGTCACTTTACTCGTACCGCAATACATGATCCCGTGATCAACCACTTGGTCACCTTGAGCTCATAATGATGATGCATTACCGAGTGGGCCCAGTGATACCTCTCCGTTATCCGGAGTGACAAATCCCAGTCTCGATCCGTGTCAACCCAACAGACACTTTCGGAGATACCTGTAATGCACCTTTATAGTCACCCAGTTACGTTGTGACGTTTGATACACCCAAAGCACTCCTACGGTATCCGGGAGTTACACGATCTCATGGTCAAAGGAAAATATACTTGACATTGGAAAAGCTCTAGCAAACGAACTACACGATCTTTGTACTATGCTTAGGATTGGGTCTTGTCCATCACATCATTCTCCTAATGATGTGATCCCGTTATCAATGACATCCAATGTCCATAGCCAGGAAATCATGACTATCTGTTGATCAACGAGCTAGTCAACTAGAGGCTTACTAGGGACATATTATGGTATATGTATTCACACGTGTATTACGATTTCCGGATAATACAGTTATAGCATGAATAAAGACAATTATCATGAACAAAGAAATATAATAATAATACTTTTATTATTGCCTCTAGGGCATATTTCCAACAGTCTATTCCTTCATTGACCGTGAGAGCTTGTCATGGGCTAAGTTGGGACCCCCCTGCAGGGATTGAACTTTCGAAAGCCGTGCCCGCGGTTATGGGCAGATGGGAATTTGTTAATGTCCGGTTGTAGATAACTTAAACCTTAATTGTTTTAAAATGAATCAACCGTGTGTGTTGCCGTGATGGTCTCTTCTCGGCGGAGTCCGGGAAGTGGACACGGTGTTGGAGTTATGTTTGCGCAGGTTGTTCCTTCTAGCTTCTCGCTCTCCTTTGCGAATAAGTTAGCCACCATATATGCTAGTCGCTTGCTGCAGCTCCACATATATTTGCCTTATCCATTCCTATAAGCTTAAATAGTCTTGATCGCGAGGGTGTGAGATTGCTGAGTCCCTGTGGCTCACAGATACTATAATTCCAGATGCAGGTCCAGGTGATGTCGCTCCAGGTGACGAGTACGAGCTCAAGTGGGAGTTCGACGAGGACTCTCAGCGTTATTATGTTTCCTTTCCCGATGATCAGTAGTGGTGCCTAGTTGGGGTTTGATTCAGGGCCTTGTCGCATGTTGGGTTCTTTTCCATTTTGGCGCCGTAGTCGGGCCTTGAGTGTTTGTCTGATGGATGTTATTTATGTACTTTGATGTGACGTGGCGAGTGTAAGCCAACTATGTTCTTCCCCCTTTTATTATATATTACATGGGTTGTTGTAATGATTGCCTGACTTGCGACATTGCTTTCAATGCGGTTATGTCTCTAAGTCATGCCTCGACACGTGGGAGCTATAGCCGCATCGAGGGTGTTACACTATGGCCTCATGGGAATACAAGTTGCCTATTCCTAACATGGTATTAGAGCTAGGTTAATTTTTCGCACGCTGCAACTCGTGCGTTCGATCCCTCCTCTCCAGATCGATCTTCTCTCTCGATCTCTCACCTCTCCCGATCGGCGATCGAAGCAGCAGGCCGCAGGGGGCGATCTCTCTCCTCTCCCGATCGGTGATCAAGCTGCTGCTCCCGCTCGATCTCTGAATCACATCGCAGGACTCCATCGATCGCTCGAAGGCCGCCTCAGCATCGCTCGATCTCAGCATCGCTCGAAGGCCGCCTCTGCGTGATCGCTCCGCAGGCCCAGCAGGGGTTCGTCCCGCAGGAAGGATTCCCTCTCGCACTGCCACCTCCGCCTGATCGCTCGATCTCATCTCTCGCTCGCAGGCCCAACTTCGGATTCCTAAAAAAATGTCTGCTGCATCGGGCTATGTTGCTGTCCCTCGCTGTCCGGTGATCTTTGATGGTACTAACTACACCGAGTTTACTGGCTTCATGCGCATTCACATGCGTGGCATCCGTCTTTGGGGTGTTCTTTCTGGCGAGGTCTGCTGTCCGCCACGTCCAGTTCCTCCGGTGGCCCCTACTCCGCCAACTCCATCGGTTCTTCCTACGGATGCTAATCAGGCCGCTAAGGATGCGGCTAAGGTTGCTAATGAGGCTGCTGATCGTGCTTATGATGAGAGGGTTTTGGCTTATGAGGAGGCTCTTCAGACGTATCATGGTGCTCTGTCTGTTTACACCCAGTGGCTTGATGATGATGCTCGTGCTGCAGCTGTTCTCACTGCTAGTGTTCTGCCTCAGTTTGCTTCTGAATTTCTGGGTCTTTCTATTGTCTTTGAGATGTGGACCCGTCTTCGTGAGCGCTATCAGCCCTCTGGTGATGCCTTATACCTCTCTGTGATCCGTCAGGAGCATGCTCTTCAGCAGGGTGACTCTACTATTGATGACTTCTATGCACAGAGTTCTGCTATCTGGCGCCAGCTTGATTCTCTCCGTAGTGCTGGGTGTCGTACCTGCCCCTGTTGCCAGACTGTCCAGGCCAATTTGGAGTTTCATCGCGTCTATGAGTTCCTGTCTCGGCTCCGTAAGGAGTTTGAGCCCCGGCGTGCTCAGTTGTTTGCTCGTGGCCGTATTTCTCTCATGGAGGCGCTTTCTGAGATTCGTGCTGAGGAGACTCGCTTACGTGGTGCTGGTTTGCTGGAGGTTCCCTCTGTGCTCGCTACTCGTGCTCCTACGCCACCTGCTCCACCGACCCCTTCTCGCTCGAGTGCTCCGCCGCTCTTGCCCACTCCTTCTGGAGGCTCAGGTCGCCCCCGTCCACATTGCGCCTATTGCAACAATGATGGTCATCTTGAGTCTCAGTGCTACACGAAGAAGAAACACCTGCGCAAGGCTCGATCATCATCTTCAGGGACTTCGTCATCTACCTCGACAGCTTCAGCCATTGCTTTGACTGAGCAGGATATTCTGAGACTTAAGTGTCTGCTCGCGGCTTCAGGTTCTTCCTCGACGGGTACTGCCGGTTCTGTGACTGATGCTTCCCGCACTGAGCAATCACCCTCTACACAGTCAGGTACATCCCCATGGGTTCTGGACTTTGGAGCTTCTTTTCATATCTCTTCTCATTCTTCCACTTTGTCCTCTCTTCGATCACTGGATTCTCCTATTCATGTCTTCACTGCTGATGGTACTCCACTTTCTGTTGCTAGTAGAGGCAATCTTACTACTCCTTCTTATTCTGTTCCTGATGTTGCTCATGTTCCTCGACTTATCATGAATTTGTTTTCTGCTGGTCAACTTACGGATTCTGGTTGTCGCGTCATCCTTGACGTTGACTCTTGTTCTATCCAGGACCGTCACACGCACACTCTGGTTGGGGCTGGCCCTCGCCGCCGTGATTCTCAGGGTCTTTGGGAGTTGGACTGGGTTCATGTTCCTTCTGCTGCCACCACCATCGCCAGTTCTTCCGCTTCTGTCGCCTCCGTCACTGGTTCCTTCCAGCTGCGGCATCATCGACTTGGTCATCTGTGTGGTTCTCGGTTGTCTTATTTAGTTCGTCGAGGTCTTCTGGGGTCTGTCTCAGGAGATGTCTCTTTAGAGTGTCAGGGTTGTCGTCTTGGCAAGCAGATTCAGTTACCATATTCACATAGTGAGTCAGTGTCTAAGCGTCCTTTCGATTTAGTCCATTCTGATGTATGGGGTCCGGCCCCTTTCGCTTCGAAAGGTGGTCATAAATACTATATTATTTTCATAGATGATTTCTCTCGTTACACATGGCTTTATTTCATGACTTCTCGTTCTGAGGTGTTGTCTATTTATAAGCGTTTTGCTGCCATGGTTCATACTTAGTTCTCTTCACCCATTCATGTTTTTTGTGCTAACTCCGCTGGCGAGTATATCTCTAAGATGTTGCGTGGTGTTCTTGCTGAGCACAGGACTCTCTCTCAATTCTCTTGTCCTGGTGCTCATGCTCAGAATGGTGTGGCTGAGCGAAAGCATCGACATCTTCTTGAGACGGCTCGTGCATTGATGATTGCTGCCTCTCTCCCGCCTCATTTTTGGGCTGAGGCCATCTCCACATCCACCTATCTTATCAATATACAGCCTTCCGCTGCTCTACAGGGTGGTGTTCCTTTCGAGCGACTTTTTGATCGTTCTCCCGATTATTCGATGCTTCGCTCGTTTGGTTGTGTTTGCTATGTTCTTCTTGCCTCTCGCGAACGCACCAAACTGACCGCTCAGTCTGTTGAGTGTGTCTTCTTAGACTACAGTGATGAGCATAAGGGCTATCGTTGTTGGGATCCTATTGGTCGTCGGATGCGTGTCTCTCGAGATGTGACTTTTGAAGAGTCTCGTCCCTTCTACCCACGCCCATCTTCCTCGACTTTTTCAGTGCAGGATATCTCTTTCCTCACTTTTCCTCACTCACCTATCACCCCCGCCGAGACTGTACCTCCCCGTTCCACTTCCTCTCCTTCTCCACATCTAGTTGATTTGCAGCCACCATCCTCCCCGGTCTCCTCGCCTAGCATGTCACCGGGTTCTCCACCTTCATCTCCGATGACTTCCTCCCCGGTCTCCTCTCCCAGCCTGTCACCGGATTCTACACCTTCATCTCCGGTGACTTCTTCGTCGCCACCCCTTGATTCTACCTTGCCGATTCCTCCTTCTATTATTCCATCTTTTCCTCAGCATTACACTCGTCGTCCACGACCAGTCGATGCCTCTGTGGATGGGTCGTCATCTTCCTCTCAGCCTACTTATGGCTTGCGTTCTCGTCCTCGTCCGCCTGTTGATCGCTTTGGATTTCCCACCGCTGGTGCTGCTGTTCTTGAGCCGACTTCTTACCGTCGGGCTGTTGTTCATCCTGAATGGCAGTTTGCGATGGCAGAGGAGATTGTTGCTCTTGAACGCACTGGTACCTGGGATCTTGTTTCTCTTCCTCCCGGAGTCCGTCCGATCACTTGTAAGTGGGTCTACAAGGTTAAGACTCGCTCCGATGGTTCTCTTGAGCATCACAAAGCTCGTCTTGTGGCTCGTGGTTTTCAGCAGGAGCATGGTCGTGATTATGACGAGACTTTTGCTCCTGTGGCTCATATGACCACTGTTCGTACACTTCTTGCCGTTGCCTCTGCACGCCACTGGTCTATATCTCAGCTTGATGTTAAGAATGCCTTTCTTAATGGTGAGCTGCGTGAGGAGGTGTACATGCAGCCACCACCTGGGTATTCTGTTCCTGATGGCATGGTATGTCGTCTTCGTCGCTCTCTCTATGGCCTTAAGCAAGCCCCCCGCGCCTGGTTTGAGCGCTTTGCCTCTATGATCACTGCTGCTGGTCTTTTAGCAAGTGCTCATGATCCAGCATTGTTTATTCACCTTTCTCCTCGTGGTCGGACTCTTCTTCTTCTTTATGTTGATGACATGGTCATCACGGGGGATGACCCCGAGTATATTGCCTTTGTAAAGGCCCGTCTTAGTGAGCAGTTTCTTATGTCTGATCTTGGACCTCTTCGCTACTTTCTTGGGATTGAAGTCTCTTCTACCTCTGATGGCTTTTTTATATCCCAGGAAAAGTATATCCAGGATCTTCTTGCTCGTGCTGCTCTTACTGACGAGCGCGTTGTTGAGACTCCTATGGAGCTCAATGTTCACCTCCGTGCTACTGATGGTGATCCTCTCCCTGACCCGACGCGTTATCGTCATCTTGTTGGCAGTCTTGTCTATCTAGCTGTCACTCGTCCGAACATCTCTTATCCGGTTCATATTCTGAGTCAGTTTGTCTCTGCCCCCACCTCGGTTCACTATAGTCATCTCATTCGTGTTCTTCGATATCTTCGAGGCACGATCTCTCACCGTCTATTCTTTCCTCGCTCCAGTTCTTCACAGCTCCAGGCCTATTCAGATGCTACGTGGGCTAGTGATCCTTCCGATCGCCGTTCACTTTCTGCTTACTGTGTTTTTCTTGGTGGTTCTCTCATTGCCTGGAAGACGAAGAAACAGCTTGCAGTTTCCCATTCGAGTGCCGAGGCTGAGTTGCGAGCAATGGCTCTTTTGACGGCAGAGGTGACTTGGTTATGGTGGTTACTTCAGGATTTTGGTGTTTCTGTCACTACACCGACTCTGCTTTTATCTGATAGTACAGGTGCTATCAGCATTGCACGCGATCCTGTGAAGCATGAGCTCACCAAGCATATTGGTGTTGATGCTTTCTATGTGCGCGCTGGTGTGCAGGATCAGGTCATTGCTCTTCAGTATGTGCCTTCCGAGTTACAGTTCGCGGATTTCCTGACGAAGGCTCAGACTAGAGCACAACATGGCTTTTATCTCTCCAAACTCAGTGTTGTTCATCCACCATGAGTTTGAGGGGGGGTGTTAGAGTTATAATATGAGTCATGTACCCCTTTGTATTTATCCTGTTGTATAAGGGGTTTCCTGCATATGTTCCACACCTGTACATGTATATATATATCGGCCTATGGCCTCATGGGAATACAAGTTGCCTATTCCTAACAGCCAAAACCTTGGTTCTATCACACCTTTACTGGAAAATGGCTTTCGCCCCGCTTTATAAATAAAGCAAACCATCACTGCCAAAGGATACATCAAGGTTCACACCCACACACACACAGAGAGTATCAACACGACAAAAAGTACGGATTTCTGCTGAGGGCATAGCTCAACAAGACGACAACGCGGACAAGCTGCGGCAAGACGAGATCTAATCCGGCTCAGGTGGTGGCGAAGGAAGCGGCGGCGCCAAGCGAAGAGCCATCGCACGCAGATCAACAATGATGTTGTTGATGGCGTCATGACCTGGGGGCGGCTAAGCGGCCGCCAAAGCTGCAAGTAACCACACATTTTAAATATTGTGTTAGTCGCACGCCGAAGGAGGGCACATTGGATCACAAGCTTATTGCGGACCATCCACAACGTCCAGGTAAGGACCCCAATCGCCAGCCACCTAATGTGGCGGCTAGAAGGGGGCGATGCCTAAATCTCGGCGGAGAGGTCCGGGAAGTTGGTGTTACACCAACGACTGCCGACCGCCTCGCGGAGGCAGCTCCAGAGGAACTGGGCTAGGACGCAGGAGAAGAAGATATGGTTGGAGTCCTCGACCGTCCCACGGAGAGGGCACATCCCGTCTTCGGGGCCATTTCGTTTTAACACTTCCACGCCAGACGACATTCGTCCATGGATCCATTGCCACAAGAAGATCCTGACCTTCAGAGGAAGTCTGACCGCCCAGACCGCCACAAGTGGCTCAGGGGCTGGAGTGGGGGCGATGGCCCGGTATAGGGATTTGGTGGAGAAGATGTCCGAAGGCTCTAAGCTCCAGGAAAGGAGATTGTGGGGGGCGCGCAAGGTGTGGCTCGTGAAGAGCAACGATGTCCAAGAGTTCATGTCACGCAATCGTTTCGGGGGGGGGGGGGGGGGGCAAACGGTCGTCTGAACGCGAGGCGCCCTAAGTCAATAAGGGCCGTCTCCACGGACCTGAGGGTCTAAAGCAATGGCGAACAATTGCGGGAAGTGAGACGCAAAGGGAGATTCACCCGCCCATCTATCGAACCAAAATAATGTGGTTGATCCCGTTCCCACAGTGATGGAGAAGTCCCAATCCGGAGGACCGGGAGCAGCTGGATGATGAACTGCCAGAACTGGGAGCCTCCCGCCCTCTGACAAAAGGCTAGAGGTTGTCCGCGCAGGTATTTGTTCCAAATGATCTGTAGCCAAAGACCGCCCTCGCCATTGGCAATCCGCCATAGCCAACGCATCAGGAGGGCAATTAATGTTCATGCGTTTGGAGGACATAATACCGAGGCCGCCTTGGTTGCGAGGTTTGCAGATCTCAGGCCAGCGGACCATGTGATATTTCTGCTTGTCCCCCTCGCCTGCCCAGAAGAAGTGTGCCTGGATCGAACCAATCTCATGGTGCAGAGTCTCAGGCAGGATGTAGAAGCTCATGATGAACAGGAGGAGGCTGGATAGGGAGGAGTTGATGAGGATTGTCCGAGCCGCCTTAGAGAGCCATCTACCCTGCCAGGGCTCAATGCGATGCTGGAGCTTAAGCACCGAGGGTCGCAAATCCGCAACGGACAACCGAGAGTCACTGATGGGATCCCCAGACCCCAGGTAGGTAGTGGGAAATGAGCCTTTTTCGTTTCGTGAAGCAAATGAAGTGCCTCATGAATTATCACAAAATTCTTTTAGTCAAAAAACCTCCATGTTCTGGGAATCTACTATCCTTGGCTTTATTTCTCATGCTACTGTAAACTAGTAAATGTGCACGTGCAACGCACGTCTCAACTAAAATACATATAAAATATAATAACTCTATCACTATCACTATTTAACCATGGTACATAGATGTTCGTCTTGTATCAAAGACATCACTATCATTATTTGTTCTATATCACAGACATCACTATCATTTTCTTCTACAGAAGACAAGGGTTTTGGTGAAAGTGCTTATGCAGTACATTGGGATCCAGATCATGCACCTTCTAGTAAGTACTTATGCAATCTTTACCAGTTCAAGATGATGTCAATTGTGAATCCACTCATGGTTTATTATTTTCTGTAGAAGAAAATGGTTTTGGTGCAAGTGCGTATGCGGTACATTGGGATCCAGATCACACACCTTGAAGTAAGTACCTATGCTATCTGAACCAAGTCGCAAATTTGTTAATTGTGAATCAATTCATAGTTTGTTATTTTCTGCAGAAGAAAATGGTTTTGGTGCAAGTGCTTATGCGGTACATTGGGATCCAGATCACTCACCTTCAAGTAAGTACTAATCTAATGCAATCTTTACCAATTCAAGATGGTGTCAACTGTGAATCAACACATGGTTTATTATTTTTCTGTAGAAGAAAATGGTTTTGGTGCAAGTGCTTATGCGGTACACTGGGATCCAGATCACTCACCTTCAAGTAAGTACATATGCTATCTGAACCTAGTCGCAAAAGTGTTAGTTGTGAATGAACTCATAGATGGTTATTTTCTGCAGAAGAAAATGGTTTTGATGCAAGTTCTTATGCGGTACATTGGGATCCAGATCATGCTCCTTCTCGTAAGTACTATTGCTAGCTTAACCAAGTTGAGATTGGGTGAAGTCTGAATCACCTCATGTAGCTTGTTATTGCTTGCAGAACAAAACGGTTTTGGTGAGGGTGCTTATGCAGTGCACTGGGATCCAGATCATTCACCTTCAAGTAAATGAATCAACACATAGTTTGTTATTTGGGAATCAACACATAGTTTGTTATTTCCTGCAGAAGGAAATGGGTTTGGTGAAAGTGCTTATGCGGTTCATTGGGATCCAGATCGTGCCCCTTCAAGTAAGTACTTGTGCTACCTTATCAAATTTTGCGTATGGCAAGTCTGAATCATATATAACATATGTGTTATTTCCTATAGAAGACAAGGCTTTTGGTGAAAGTGCTTATGCAGTACATTGGGGTCCAGATCATGCCCCTTCAAGTAAGTACTTATGCAATCTTTACCATTTCAAGATTGTGTCAATTGTGAATCAACTCATCGTTTATTATTTTCTGTAGAAGAAAATGGTTTTGGTGCAAGTGCTTATGCGGTACATTGGGATCCAGATCACTCACCTTCAAGTAAGTGCATATGCTATCTGAAACAAGCCGCAAAAATGTTAGTTGTGAATCACCTCATAGTTTGTTATTTTCTGAAGAAGAAAATGGTTTTGATGCAAGTGCTTATGCGGTACATTGGGATCCAGATCACTCACCTTCAAGTAAGCACATGTGTTACCCTTACCAAACTTAATTAATGTGTTCGAACTGAATCATCACACAGTGTTTTATTTCCTAGAAAATGGTTTTGGTGATAGTACTTATGCGGTACATTGGGATCCAGACCATGAACATTCAAGTAAGTACTTGCGCTACCTAACCAATTTTGGCAAGGGTTCAGGCCGGATAAAAGCTCTTAATTTGTTGATATTTTTGCATGTTTTTGAGTATTATTTTTTAATTATAACTATGCAGCTTCTGCTGTTCCTGAAGCACAAGCCAAACGCCACCAGATAAAAGTTCAAACTGGCATGTTGTTCTTGAAGAAGAATCTGCGCGTTGGCACTGTACTGCCGCAAGGGACCATGTTTGCACGAGGTGGTTCACCAAAGTCTGTCAATTCTGTCAATACTCCATTGGAGTCAAAGTACTTGGCAACCATCCTTTCACATTACAAGATACCTCACAGCTAGATAAAGGCCAAGCAGGTTGCTGACACCCTTCATTCATGCGGCAAACCGGCTGACAAGGAGGAGCCTCACATGTGCTTCTCATCTCGCGAAGCAATGGCCAGATTCGCTACCAAATCTTTGGGAGTCAGCGGCGCACGAGCAGCCATTACAAGAATTCATGGGCATGAAACCCCCAACACCATGTATGTTGTGGCACAGATTGCCCAATTCAGCAATAATTCGGTCCCATGCCACCCTATGGATTTCCCCTATGAGGTTTTTTATTGCCATAGGCCAAGAGAGGTGCAGTCTTTGACGGTGCAACTCAAGGGCTTGAAAGATGGAACACCAGGTGTGACGGCAACAGCCATGTGCCACATGAACACATCTGATTGGGACCAGCAGTACTTTGAGCTGTTAGGCGGAGAGCGTGGTGAACCTATTTGCCACTACATGCCTACCAATTACATCATGTTCTATTAGATATATGTAAAGTTCCGGCTAAACGATATAATCATGTTATCTGATCAATAAAGTGTTCTGAGTGGCCGGCTTTTTGTTAAAAATTCCAAATTCTGGGTTAATTACGGGTGATGATGCACTAGAGCATTATTATTTTTGCATGTTCAATAGTTGTGCTGTATTACTTCTTGATGATGAAACTATCCTACTCTCAAAAGGGAAAAAATGTAACATGTTTGGAGAAAATTATTACCACGACAGTCGCAAACTATCTTGTTGTCAAGCAGCCTAGAATTTCTCTCTCTCTCCATATTGGCCCAAATTACCAGGATGCAAATGCAGTCGACGTGTTTTTAATCCTTGCCCTGATAGGCACTTCTGTGACTTCTGGCTCAGAATTGCAAATGGTCCACACCTCAACAAGCTCAGGGGTGATCATGTCCAGCCACCAACAAAGTAACCACCATCAGTCTAGAAGTGTCTTCCGTTACAAATCTGAACCCTGGCGGCAAGTGTTTCTTCCGTTATCAACCTGAACCCTAAGTTCTGATGGCTGTCTTAGTGACAGAATATTCCTTCGTGGTCCACTGGACAGAGTTATCTATGAACCGAGCATCCTCGATTAACACAATATCTTATTTCTCATACCGAGTAAGTTGTTCATATGTATGTACTCTACCTCACCGAGACTTCTGCAATATTATTCCTGTTTGTAAAATTCTCCTTTTCTGAAGGTATAATGGACGACGACGATCTGTATTGTATACGACTGAAATGGGTTAGATGTGCAAACACGAAAACAGAGATTCATGTTATCACAGGTCATTATATCAAGAATAATATTGTATTTTTATCACAGGTAATAACACTGTATTTTTATCACAGGTAATAATACTGTATCCAAGAAAAAACAGAGAAAAAAATATTACTGTATTCAAGAATCACAGGTTGCTCTATTTGATGACAATCCATCCTTCCTCGGTTTTTATCACATATAGCAAATAGGTATTTTTATCTCATAATATTTGTGAGTATCACAGAGAACTTCAAGTATTTATAGCAAAACAAGAGATGATATATGGGCAAAAACTGGACCAAATGAGATGTCCTTCGGTGAGATCTACTTTCAAACCTGTGATGTACAGAGACCATATGTCGCTAGACAACAAATTAAGTCAAAAAGCTCCCCGTATATATGTATATATGTGTTAATTACCTATCACTCGCGAAGAAAATCAAGTTGTAATCTGCTTTCAGAACCATTTCTTTTATTCAGAACTACATAAACATTCCACTTATAGAAAATGGTTACTGGAACAAGATACATGTAAAAAATGATTAGTGACATTCAGAAGTGCTCATTGGGCAGGATCATAAGTGGAAATCGAGGAAATTGCATAAACATGCCCGCAAAAAAAGTACAGCAACTTTGATACGTAAGCAATAAACATCTTCGTAAACATAAAAATTGCATAAACATGTGCTCTGAACTGGAAGCAATGCTTCACTTGGGCTTAGAATAAATTCATATATTGGCTATACATGAAACCCATTGGCTATTCATTGGCATGTTTACAGTTCGATTCTTGTCAATTTAATTGCTAGGTATGCATTTCCCAGAAAATGCACAGACTGGCAAGTCGCTTTCTTGTGAAGCGTCTCTTGCTCTCTTAGAATCGGAAGATTTGGCTGTGCGATCTCAGCCCACACTCAAAAGAGGTTGTAAAGGGCGCAGATGATGTACCATTGCCTGTGACCGCAATTGTCGGCCACAAGTTCCAGTTTGAGCGGCTTGGTAATCTCTGAATTAACCTCTCTCTGTAACATGTTGGCTGTATATGTTGATGCAGCTCGCTGTGCTTGAATGTAATGTAATTTCAGGCTACTTTCCTGTGGGCACGGCCTTGACGCCCGAGAAGCTCGTGTTCAGGCTGGACTGTTGCTCTGAGTGACTCTTATGGGAAGGCTGGACCCAAGTGACTGCTAAGTGCAGTTTTGATTTACTTTGCTTGGTGATTAACATGGTATTGTATTGTGATGTAATACTATGTTTCAATCCATCTAATTTTGGCAGAATTGTTATTCATAAAACATGGACTGCAAGTACATATCTAAAACACCATTCATTGATATGAAAAAAAAAGCATATTCGGACAGAGTTGTTATTCACAAAGCAATGATCTAAAATTCAACATCCACTTTTCACATAATCACTTGTTGATTCCTTACTAGTCACAACTTAACATAAATGCAAGTTAAGACAGCAGCCAAGGTAATGCCAACACTGCCGGAGGGATGCCACTGAAAATCTGATCATCTTATCTCCGCGACTTTGAGCTCTTGTTGCGCATCATCCTTCTTATCATGTTCTTCAACCTCCCCTTCCAGCTCTTCTATCCTCCCATCCCTAAATGCTAGCTTGGCCTCCAGTTGAATCTTATTCTTACATGACTACTGTGCAATCTTCTCCTCTTCGTACACTTGCACTTGCAATTCATCTATCAAATGGTGCTGACTGGCTCCCCTCCAACTCTTCTAACTTGAGCTTTGCCCCCTCCATGAAAATTTATTTGGAGCTGAAGAAGATTGCAGAGGTCATCATATATGAATTTATTTGGGACTGTGTATTAAACATGTGTGATGACTTAGAAGACTAAGGATCAAGGTGACCTTCTAATGATACGAGGAAGTTAGTAGAACATGGCAAAAGTGCATCACTGAAGTTTGTATTGAATATGAATAAACATTGCAAGTCGACATGAACAAAAAATTCCTTGACCGATAAACGATAATTGCTCCATCCCTAAACTACACTAGGTTTTTCTTTACTACTGCTAACTGGGAAAGCAATACAAAAACATTAAGATTTCAGTCAAGAGCCATACTAAATGCAGAACAAATGGAAAACTATCAGAATATGAATGGATTTGCACACACAGGTACATAGACCAGATGCTGGAATAAGTTTACTTTTGATTTCAGAAACTATTTCACTGATCTTGCTCTCATCGACACAGACAATAACTAACAAATTGCTACGGTAGGATAAAAGGGTTTAAAAACAAAGGGAGTATTTATACCATCAAAATGCATGGTTTTATAAATATATAAATGAGCTGACAGGTTGTTTCAGAACGAATCACCGCAAAAGAACAACATATTTAACATGACAGCCACAAACTACTACTTCCAGTGATTCATGTAGTGGTAAATAAAAGGCAGATATCTGGTTACGAGAATATGTACAGCTAAGTGACGGAACTGAATAAAAACAACATCCGGGACTGAAACTAACTACTAACAAAACTGAAACTGAAGCAGAGTAAATGGGGATCATGTTGTACATATCATTCTATAAAGATGTGGAGTTGTTTCAACTGAAACTTTTGCAACCCTTTTGTGTATACTGAATGTAGCAGCTACCTCATAATCAAGTCACTATCAGCCGGCAACATGCACCTGATTAGCAACTATGCCATGATAATTGGAGTGCCTAAACCCACATAATCAAGTCCCCTTTTTTTAGACGATATGGAGTTAGCAGCTAATTATACTTTGTGAGTATGTATGTTCGTGATTAGGTGTTAAGAGCTGTAGACAAAAGCATCGGGATAGAGTAGAGTTAATTCAGCATCACAATAGCATTTTTATTATCATTCATTTTATTTTTCAAAAACTCCAACCTGTAAGCTTAAATGCCCTCATATTCCAGTCTGACATGTTTCCATTTCATAGTTGCATTCCACGGTTCATGCATAAACTACCCAAAGATCCAAAGAGAAAGATGTGATTCACACACAAGCACAAACTACCCAAAGTATAAAACGAACTTTCACGGTTCATGCATAAGATGAATCATACCTGACCATGTAAAATCAACAACCACTTGTGTCAAGAAAAAATAAAATCCACTAAGTGACATTCTTAAAAAAAATAAGTATTAACAATCTCATGCATAAGTTTCAGAATAAAACAATCGCATACATAAGTTCAGCGAAAATGTCTCATAAGCTTGAGGTTCACAGCACAAAGGTAGGCAGTGAAAAATTACACCAAAATTTAAGAAATGGGAAGCTAAAATTTCAGGTTTGCGATAATATTTCAGGACAATGAAGTGGTCAACATGATAACAAGGCTATGCACTTTCAACTCTTATATACACGTTTTGTACTTTTGACATAGTACACCATGTAATATTACACCACTAACACCATCTTAATGCACAAGTGACAAGACATCTTAATGCAAGCATTATCTATGTCGCTAAACTAGTATACTGTAAAAATGGCCTAAAGAATCAATCATATACTAACACCATCCCGCAGCTATACCAAACAGTCAATGAGTAGTGCACCTTGCAAAACTATGTAACCCGAACAAAAGCAATATACAAATCATCCGAAGGCCAAAAGGCAAACCTTGCAGGATTATCCTTGAGCGCAGGGAACATGGGCGGCCAAATCATCTTAAGAGGATGGATATCACCCAATTGCACTTCTTCTTCTGCCATGATATACACTTTACGCAACTGCATGCACTTGACATCTAATTGAAGTGCGCATCGACCCATCTCCAAGAACATAAACTCAGCATAGTCCCCCACATGCTTTATCCGGAGAGGAGCGTAGGACTCATCCTCAACCCTGTAACCTGGAATCCACATATTAGCAACCATCTCACGCAAACAAATGGTGTCCACCAGCAGCCAGTTGTCCCCCTTGTGGAGCCAAATGTGAAGCTGAAGCTTCTTTGCATGGATGAGATACACACCAGAAGCATCCTGAGCCCGTGCCAACATGGTATCTCTATCTCCATACTCCACCCCTTGTGGGAGCTGAAACATAGATATGCTCGAGGCAGTCAAATCAAAGACAACAATGTCGCTCTGGGCGCTTGCTATGTAGATTTTATTGTTGGCGAGCACAGCTTTTGGTTCCCGTCGCGGATCAAGGAGCTGGTCTGTGTCCAAGGTAAGATACGTGCGCCACACACCATCACCATGTCGCCACATATGTACGTGCACCGTAGATTTTGTTCTCTGCATGTTAGACACCACCGACACATGCAACAAGGACAAGTCATTGACTTCTTCTACCGAGAAGAGATCATTCATCGTGCCGGAATAGCCATCCTGGATTTCAATGTGTGGGAATGGTGGGACAACAGTCAGGCCTCTCTCAGGACATAATGGACTGTGCGCCCCAACTGTAAATTTGCTACAGTTGACCTGGTCGTACAAGCTGATGAAGACTCTGCCATTCCGGGAGCAGAGAAAGTTGGCCGGCGCGCCGCGGTAGGCGTCCCAACTGTAGCCCAGCAGAGAGCGGACGACGGCAGCAAGCTCTTGGGGCTTATTTAGCAAACTGAAGAAGCGAATAGAAGCCATTTTATGATCTTCCCTGTCCTCGACGTAGAAGCCGAGGAGGCAGGGCGGGTGGCGCTTGCAGAAACGGCGGAGGAAGGCGGGTTCAGAGGCATGATGGTACCAGCGCTTGCAGACAAGGGCAGCACGGACAAGGGTGGTGGGGAAGCCGACGCGGATAATGATCTCCCTGAGGAGGTCATCGTCGTCGAGCACCTTTGATACCTTTCCAGCACATGCAGACATCACATAAGAATTATTCTTGGAGATCAACAAAGGTCTGTGATAAGAAGTACAAACAAACAATCAAGAATAAGATGGGCCGAACCTTGCTGGCTTGGTCAGTTTCTAGCATTGTATCAAGACGAAATTTCTGGGGATTTAGAACTTCCTTCAGATCCCAAGGTTTCCCTTTATCAGACTTTTCTTCTGAAATTCTTCGCTTTTTATCTATGCTTCCAGATGCTGGATCACCGCCATTCTATCATTATCATGATTAAGTTAGATGATGCTTAGATTGTTGTTTATAAGATTTACATAGAGGCATTAACACATATGAAACTAGTCAAAGTCTTTTTTTACTTCTAGATCGGCATGGATCAGCATACCAGTACAGGAGATGGCTTTGCACGATAGTTTCTGTCTAAGTGATCAGTTCGGCCAATGTTAGGAGAGATGCCCGAGACAACAGGAGCACCTGAGACCTATTAATTTAATAGAAAATTGCTGAAACTATACCCGCAACCTGTCCTGACAATAGAAGGCCGGAAAATATGTGCTTACCTTCACCGTAGAAGCTTCATATGGCGATCTGAACACTTCGGAAGGCAGGTTACCAAAAGACAGTAAAGATTTGAGCCCATCATTATTTGCAATTATCTTAAAGCCACTGTCTACTGTAGTAACAGCAAGAAGATTGCCTTCTTTATTGAATCTTAATCTTGGAAAGCTCTATTAAAATGTACAGAGGTTAGATTGCTACAAATGCAGAAAAAAGGTTGATAATATAATAGGGAACAGACACTAACTGGCAAGGCTCCGCCAGCTTCAATGCAGGCCAGCATGTTGGTGTTATCAACATCCCAAAACTTAATTTGATTATCTTCGCCAGCAGCTAAAATGTGATTCCGAGCTATATCAAACTGCACGACACCCTGTACTACACCAGATGTTTTTTTACGAAATCCAGAATATGACCTCTTGACAGATCCTTCACTTTGGTTCCACTCGACCAAATGTGAGTCTCCCTGTTTGCTTGTTCCGCATGAGAACAACCTTCAAATCGACATCAAGTAAATATTACATCGACAATACATTGAAACGCTTCTAGTGAGCAAAATACCACATCTATGTTTACCTAGTTCCATCGGCACTATAGAGCATTGTAGTACACCATTTTCCTGGAACATCAAAGTCCACCCTAGATCCCACATTGTCATAAAACCATGCCTTCATTTTCCCGTCAAGGGAAAATGAGAAAATAAACTGCAAGGAACACAATAAAACCATGTATCAAATCATGTATCAGTACACCAGATAAAGGCTGATGTGCTTGAAAAAACTATGCACTCATAAATTTCTCCCGGAACACAAAATACAGTCATCGCCCTCATGATGGCTCATACTGCCTCAATTCAAATTATAGTTGAGTAGACTTTTGAAGCATACAGACCAAGGAGCAACCGTCGATATTCATTGCATTCTGAGATGTTAATGCCTAAATACTGTATTCAGACAACACATACCTGAATATCGTCTATGTGATGAGGGCAAATAGAATACACAGGTGCCTCATGCCCTTCAAACGAATATATTTTCTGTCCATGCATATCCCAAACCTACAAAATAGAAAGTAAGTTACAGAGGACCATGCTAGGGGAAAATGAAATAGATGATAACCATTTAAGATGTGTTAGGTACCCTAATAAGCTTGTCATCTCCGCAAGTGACAACACATAGTTGCTTATTTGGCTGGGAGAAAGCTATGTCATTAACTTCTCCAGAATGAGCCTCAATCTGGCATGAAGAATAAATGGGTTAGTAACAAAAGTCAATTCATATAATGAAATATAACATCTATACACTTGAAGTTCGATGAACAATTAGAAGATCATACCTCTACCACTTCACGTGTTTTATTTCGATGCTCGTATACATACAGATGGATCAAATGTTTTGTAAATGCAACTCCTATAAAAGCAAAAGAAAGGAAGCTTAGCAACAATGGAGCACAATACGAAGAATTTACCAAGTGCAATACAGAGTTACCGGCTAAAGATTGAAATATTGACACTAACCAATCATGTATCCATCAGGGCTCCATGTAACTTGACTAACGGCCATGGAGGGATCTTTAGCCACGACACGCTTTTCTCATAGAAAATAATTAGTGAGCCACATATATAATATCAAACCATGTAGGTGCTTGCAAACAAGGTACAAGACTACAAGTAAAAGCAACAGGAGCAAATTACATATATAATTTGTTACCTGAAATTGTGCTGAACATGCTTGCATGTTCCAAATTTGGAAGGGCTCTGAGACCAGCCTCTCACGCGTACCGATCTCCCAGATTGTAAATTCACCATTAGCAGATCCAACTATGTGAGCAGTAAACATGACAAGAAAATCAATAAGGGTGTTAAAATCCAAACATTCACCCAAATTACATGAAACACATTTTGTACTTGCAAATTTATGACTGCATCTATATATATTTTTAGATATTAAATTAGCAACCTTGATCATACCTAGTAATAGTGTATGACAAGGATGAAAGTCCATGCTAGTTACATTAGATCCCTGTGATAGCGTGCAAGCTACTTTCGTAGGAATGATATCCAATGACCATGAGGGTTGAGGAACAGGTCCACTGGGACTCAGTTGCTCCATCAAATGCTCAGATTCTGCAATTTGATAGTGTGTTATAGCTGGGTGTTCCCGTCATGGAAACAGATAGAGAAATAATGCAATATAAGTACAGAACTGAGGTCATAAATCACATTGACACATATTAGGCTCCCTTTGGTTCATCGGATAGGAAAAATGCAGGAATAGAAAAAACACGGGAATAGAAAAGGAATCAAGGTCAAAAACAGAGGAATGAAAAACACAGGATTTTTTCCACGTTGGTCATTTGGTTTGCAGAAAAGGAAAAAAAATAAAGGAATCTAACTAAAATTAATAAATTGGCTTAACAACTTTTTTCCATAAACAAACTTGCCTAACAACATAATAAGAACATGTCGTATTTGCTTAATAAATTGACCCATCTAATTCATGTCAACCATATACGGAAGTGGATTGAACCAAAAGCACCAACAACTCACAGGTCCTTTGATATAAAATGGGAAAAAAATAACTTAGGCACCCACACAAACGGTCAAATACCCCCTAAAAAACGATCAAACACAAATCAGTATCCAACCATGCCACTTCTCTCGTATCCCACGCCGTGAACAGCCCAGTCGCAACGATGAGCGGCTGTGGTTGGCTGGGGTGATGAGTTTGTTTGTCTAATTAATTTGATGAAGCTCGATTTGCCTCGGGCATCCGCAAATTTTAAGAAAAAAAGAGATGCTAGTAGATGTTTGGAACGCTGTACGATTCTTGTGAAAGCAAAGGAATTTCTTCCCTATCATCCAAAATTCCTACAACGATTCCTATGAACCAAACTGCAGGAAAGGAAATATTCATGTGTGTGTAGTATTCCTGCACTTCTCCTTTGGTTACAGGAAAATCAAAGTTGTCTAAATGAGCCTCCTGTAAATTGCGGTGCAGAGAAGCCTTTGTATTTGTAACCAACTGTTTGTGTTTAGAATGACTTCTAGCAATTGAGGTTTTGTAGTTGGTAGATGGTGTATATAAATTCCAAAAAACACCCATGACATCAACAAAGCGAAGGCATAAAATTATTCTTGCATATATCCATACAATGATAATCAACAAAGAGTTGAGCAAAATTCATTCTGGCACTGCAGTGTAAAGCAAATTTTGTAACCATAGCTCTTGCTTACGACTCAACCTGGGATTGGGGTGGGTTCGTGTAGGGTCCAAATGGTTGGTTTTCGTGTAGTTCTCAAATGGCGCGGGTTCAAACGGGTTCAGCAAGAAGCGGATAACCGATCTGGTGCGGTGCGAGCCATGCGGCCTGATTTCAAATCACAGCGGCTCATAATGGTTCTGGTCCATGGGCCGAACCCACTAGTTCCTGACAAACAGAAGCGCTCCAACCCTTGGCTCCACTCCCCCGTTCCCCCACCCGAGTCTCTCTCCTCTAGGGTTCCTATGGCCACCACCCTGCGCCGCCGCCGCTGCCACCACCACGCGATGCCGCCACCATTCTCCACCGCCAACGCTGCTTCTCCTCTCCTCTTCTCTCATACTATCCACCCCCTACCTCCTCTTTGCTGCCGGCGACGGCATCTTCTTGGTCGCCATCGTCGTCTTGGTCGTCGGCTTTTTCTCCCACTCCGCTGGCCGCCGGCGCTGATGAGCCCACCGGCGACCTCCACCACCGTATTACAACGTTGCCCGTTACCCTACGATGTTGCTCCTCCATGAGACCACGATCGGTAAATCCCCTTCCCCTCCTCCTTTCTTCGCCGGATATGGAATGTTTAGACAAAGTCTCTACTGAATTGTAGCATATGGAATATTCAGACATAATGCATATGGAAATGTACGATATCTGAACTAAAGATGGTAACAGCACAAAAGATAAAAGAAATTGTAAGATTGTCCATTTGATAAATAAACCAATCTGGCTGTGTTGTACAGTTGCTACTCGTCTGACTGTGTTGTCGCTAGTTGGAAAAAGAAAGCTTGCAAACACTCACTAGCAATTAGTATGAAGAGAATGCAGGTGTTACTATTATTTGTCCTTTAATTTAATCTTCTTCTTTGGTACTGATGGGGACAATAATACCTTAGATCTCACCTGCTACCTATCTCTGACTTTTTTCACACCCCTGCCTGTATGTACTTCACAAGTTTCCGTGTGCTATAAATCTATATATAGCCTTGGGTTGATCCCTGCGCTCCATGATTCAGTTTCTACTAGATTAGGTAATCAGTTTAGTGTTATGTGTCTTTGTTCAGTGCTCCATGGTTGGTTGCACTCGGCGGTAGCAATGTAGTAGGCTCCAGGTCAATCAGTTCAGTACTTTAATTGTCTGTTCTTTAGCAAAGTTATGTATCTTTGAGTGGGTAGTAACCAGCACCAGATTTACACATTTAGTTTTATCCAGGACAAGGCAGGCAAGAATTGGATCGTCCAATTGTCTGCTGGTGAGCAATTGGTAAAATGTTTATGTGCTTTTCTGTGGAGATGTGTAGATATTCGAGTTCCATTTGAGGTCATCTTGTATCCTGCTGGTACTATGATGAAATGACTAGTATGATGTTGCTACCATTCTGAAATGCAATTCTTTGACTTTGTATGGTGACGCTATCTTGTATGGGTAGCTTGTGCTTCTGTTGTCCCTAGGAAAATAATGAAATTGCTACTGGCACTAAATTCTGATGCACTTGATCGATCATGTGCTATTAGTTTCATGAGTTTCTAACCATCTTTAGAGACTTCCTTCCTTACTGGAACATGTGGAATGCTCGTATGTGTAGAAATAAAATATAATTTTGTTTGCTATGTCAAGAAAATAATTGTTCTTCTATGCCGAACATATCTCTTCAGCAGATTTGTTGATTGTCAACAGATCTATGCTTACCAACATGTAGTACTACTGACTGTGTACATTGGTAATTTTAAGGTGCCTTTCATTGTGTCCATCGATCTCTGTTTTTGATTATTATTATTTTTGAAAGAGCAACTGTTAAATAAGGAAAAGGGAGATTGGTTCGGATCCTGGCGTGGTGGAGGAGAGACCCGTGACCTTGTTCAGCGATCAGCGCGGGGGCAGGAGCATACATTCTCTTGCAAAGGCTGTTTCAGTCTTTCTATTGTTATTTGCTTGTGAAGATGTCTTTGGAGGTCATTTATTCTTTTCAATATCTAAGTTGCTCCTAGCTGGAAATAGATTGAAGCAGCTCCAAGGGAAGCATACGAAGTCAGGCAACTCCTTAAACTATTATGAGGAGGAGGAGGCCAGGCGACACCGCGGCACATGCAGGAGAGGTGGAGGGTGTGGCATCGGTGCATGTGAAAGGGGAGGAGGAGACTCCAACGCAATGATGCAAGCCCATGTCCTGTCGTGTCCCAATCCATGGATGGCGTAGCTGTCTCAGATCCGATGTTAGTGCAGATGGAACCCCCGTCTCTTCTCGGTGCAAAGAAGCTAACTTACCAAGTCTTGGCAGTGTGTTGGACACTTCCTTTCCCCATGCCTCCCATGCCTACAAGGCTCAGAATTGTTCCCCTTCCGGAGAAACAAGCATAGAACACCATGATCTGGACATATAGCTTAGTCTAGTCACAGTTGACACCATCACAAGAGCAGCTACGTCCATCATCAAGGGCTCATCCTTTGAGGTAGAGATCCGTGCTCCCCAACTTCTTTTGGTTATATTCCTTCATGAACGGCTCGCTCAATTTCTGGTGGAGGGTGTCCAATGCACTCATGCCAGCTCCATGTCCATGACCTCCCACTCTCCCTGCTTGCTTGTTTGCTCGCTTTTTCCCCTCCCACCTATCACGCCGCAAGGAGATGCCTATCACAGTCTGAGGAGGGGTCTAGATCCCTCACATGCACTGCATCAATGCAAACACGAGTATGCATATATGCTCAGTTCTCGCACATGCACATAGTGCAACTCCACGCAGCTCGATCCCATCTATCATCCTCAGCCAACATTAATCAATCCTGCTATGCAACCGGCTCTTCTGTTATGTTTGCTTAGCCCGAACGATACCATGCTCTCCATTACTTTGTTAATGGTTCTTCAACCATCGCACTATTTGGTTGAAATTTGGGTAGGCATATGATAGGTTCTGTGGGCCATTTTATTTTCTCAAGAACCTCAAAGGTGTAGGAGCATTCAATTCCATTAGAAGAAGAGTGTGTGCTTGTTTCTCAAATCGTTGGGACATCCTACAAGTTATTAGTTGAGCATAATTTGAGATGCTTTCTGCCAGATGATTTGTGAACACTACAATTTGTTATGTGGCTTTGACCTTTTCTGTTTCGGAATGTAGAAGAAAAAATAAGTCAGTTTGGGATATAAAGCATTTGATCCACATCGCTCGAATGTACTAATATAAATTTAGAGTGCGCTCTACATTTGCCTGCCATTGTACACCTACATGTCTTGCCAATCCGCTTTATTCATTTATATTTATATTTATTTACCTTGCTTCCATCTTATCCTTGTTATGATTTTCCTTTTTACTTGGAACAGAGATGCCATGTGAAGAATAAGCATATCAAGTTTGTTGGGTCGTATCCATGTCAGTGATAACCTAGGGTGCCATCATATAGTTAAGTTGAGTTGTAGTGAGCTATACTTCGTTCACATCTGGTAGCGGAAACTACCTTATGTGGGAGCCCATCACAACAAGCCTTTACTTGTGTGTCTATTAGTTCAAGTTATGCACCTGGAGCAGGTTCTTCTATGTTATTGTTGATATTTGCGATAATTCTTGATGTTTATTTTCTACTCAGAGTAGTTTTTCTTTCTTTCTAATTGTTGAGTTACTGCTGGCCTTTTTATTTCACTACTAGACTACTGACTAGAAATTGAAATATGCCCAGTCAGGTACACGAGGGCGTCTATTTCTTAGAATTAATGAAGGGATATTAAGGTATCTAAGCTATATAGCTGTAACGGGTGTATTGCTTTATCTGAATATTCACTCTGTCTTTCGAGTGGAGCACAAACTAGTTATACTCTGCACTGGACTAAGATATGCTCCTGGTATCAGTGGAACATCATTGTTTCATTGTTGTTTGCCATCTGTATAAGTTGAGTAATGTACTTCTGTTGCAGGCCTAATTGCGGTTCCACTTGCTCTGCAGATGGATGCTTGTTATGGCATTTGCAGAACTGGAATATCCAGTTCATCATTGCTAATTCAGTTTCAATGAACCGAAACCCCGTGCAATTGCCGGAAAATTTTAGCACAGAAATGATGCATTTGTTGGATGGAAGGTTTGTAGTGCAAGAAAGATTTTGGCCCTTCTATTTCCATTGAGGAAACCAACATGAGTGCTTACAGAAAAGTAAAGAAACACAGAACGAACAGAACCTGTCTAGCCCAACTCTGTCCCCTAAGGTGAGATAAAAAAATGCTCAGTAAAACTGCAAGCATCCCACGGAGAGGCAAACTGTTGAATCAACATCAGGTAGGGATGCAGGGGGACGCGTCCGCACCTGTCTGCGCAGCCAAAATTGAACAGGGGCGGGGGCGGGAGGAGGGCGACTCTTACCTGGCCGATGACCCGACGCGGAGGGATCGGCGATGGGGTCGAGAGATGGCCACCTCCTCGCACGATTTTGGCGGCAGGATGGAGACGCGCGCGCGGCGTCCCCGCCTTCCGACCGGACACGGGCGCCGACGAGCTAGGGGAGAAGAGAGAAGAAAAAAAATCAGTAGGATATGGAGAAGGAGAGGAAGGCAAGGTGGTGGACTGACCTCGATTCGTGGGTGTCTGCCGGGGACGGGGCCGATTGAGGTCGCCGGCGGCGCCGCTCCGCTCCGGCAGCCGCCGCTGTCTTTTTTTGATCTGCTGTGGGGAGACTGCGGACTGAACGAGTGAAGAATTGCCTTTTTGGAGAGAGACAGAGAGAGAGAAAAGTGCACGGGTCCCTATGTAGTAGCGGCCTACCAGCATGTAATATTGGCCCATGCAAGTCCAGCCCATTTGTCAATTGGAGAAAAAAACACTGGCTTTCTATTCTTTTCTCTCTCTTTTCTGCGAGGAAAACTTTCTAATTCATTTGATATGGCTTTTCTATTTAAAAAGAGCCAACCTTTATAAATCCGGAATACGAAAGAATTCAAGTCTTACATGATGTCCTGGTGGTTGCCGAACGACCTCTCGAATTTTTTCAGCAGCATGTACTAGTGTGTAGTCATGTACATATTGTGGAACTTTAGATTGTCCATGCGCCACCTGACTTGAGCATATTTTTGCGGACACTCCCAACATAAAAGAGAAAAGAAAGCCATTAATTATAGTGGTAGCCTATCAATGTAGTACTCCGTCAGTCCAAAAAAGGTTGTCCCAAACTTGTTCCTCAAATGGATGTATCTAGCACTAACTTGGTGCTAGATACATCAATTTGAGGGACAAGTTTTTCCGGACAGAGGGAGTGTATCGTAATACTAGTATTAGAGGCATCAATTCACGGCAACAAATGTATAAGAGGGCTCAAGGGCTACATCTCGAAGCCTCATTCATCACTGGGACCCGCACCCTCTCTTCTTGTGTCACGACTCTTTAAATTCTCTAGTTAATATGATAATATCTACCTCTAAACTACGTGAGAAACACGGTGCCACAATGTTCTCTTCTTGTTTCTCTCTAATGGGAAACCGGTACAAGCTGCATAATTGGGAAACCATTAAGTATATGTTGGAACAATCCTTCACTAGCATTTACTGACCGGTAAAACGGTTCATCTTAATGACGGACTTTACCTCTATGAGGGCATTGTGAATAGAACTTCCTTATATGCACAATGTTCCAACTCCTGGGTAATGACTCTCCTCTTGTCTATGTAATGTTGTAGCACCGAAGAAAAATTTGACGAGCACCTCATATGGTCCTTCATACATCGGAGAGGACTTGTTGCTATCGCTAGCTTCAGTCTTTGTATGAGTTGAAGGATCAGATTGACTTTCCAAAAAAAATTCTTTGGGCAACCCATTTCTCATGATGCCCTTGTAGCAATAGCTAGTACCTTGTGGATCGGATGAGAACATGGTCCCTCCATTCTTTGAGGGAATTTAGGTTATCTTTTCACCTTTCAATCACTTTTTCCTCGTCGTACGAGTCTATACGAGATGAGCCAACTCTTGTTTAGCAAGGCAGCATGGCTCTAGCAGCATATACCACAAACAAGGAGTGTCCCCAAGGGATGTGTCTATAGTTTTCTCCTTCCCACGGGATTGTTGGTAGCTTTGTGAGATGCATTTTCTCCTTAGCATAAAAGCGCCTCTTCAAACCAGATAGCATGTGTCCATTATCCTAGTTAACTTGCATATTGCTCTCAGGGCGCACAATGGAGGCAAATCACATCTAGGTCCCCAATTTGTTGCAGATGTCGTGAAAAGCTCTAATGAAAATTTGGGTATCATTGGCAGTGGTGGTCCTTTTAGGAACACCAAAACGAGTCATCGCATTCTTGTGGGTGAAGCACACTATGGCCGTAGTCATCAAGTTGATGTTGGGTTCAGCGTAAATCCATTTAGTGAATGTATTCACCACCGTTAGAAGAAAATTATGCCCTCGGGTGGTGTCGAAAAGGCTACCAGATGATCAAGCCCCTAGGCCATGAAGGTCCGTCATAAGGGTATCTCTAGTGCTTTGGCGAGTTAGTATTTTCGGCTGTGATATTGGCACGCATTACATTTTCACAACTTCTCTCTCGTCAAGGAGGAATGTAGACCAACAGAACACTTAGTTAAAGGTCTTTTCGACCAGATTTAGAAGTAAGATTGTGCCCTTCATACGCCTACATGTAACTATTTGAGTAGATCTCAACCCTGGACTTGGGGGGTGCACCGCATAAGCACTCCTCAACCCCTTACGATAGAGGGTGTCATCCGTTAGGAATTTTTTGGCACATCGAGAAGTATATTTGGAAAGCATAGAGCCCTAGGACGGAACTCGATTATGAGTCCCAGTGACACCTTTGGCGTGTTAATCCTTAGTGACAACCCATGTCATTTATAGATCTCAATGGCCCCAACATCTTCATCTACATCACTAACTTGTTGTATTGATGGCTTTAGGGGCTTCTCAACAAAGACCACAAAACTCATGGAGATCAAGAGGAAGCTAGTTAGGCGAGTTCATCGTCCCGTGATTTTCCACGTGCATGCATTTTTCTTTTTTGAAGAAAATATGCATCAAACTTTTGCTTGACAGTGAAAATGGTCAAAGTATTTGTAGAAAATGCTAAACGAAATATACCCTAGAGGCAATAATAAAGTTGTTATTTATATTTCCTTATATCATGATAAATGTTTATTATTCATGCTAGAATTGTATTAACCAGAAACTTAGTACATGTGTGAATACATAGACAAACAGAGTGTCACTAGTATGCCTCTACTTGACTAGCTTGTTAATCAAAGATGGTTAAGTTTCCTAGCCATAGACATGAGTTGTCATTTGATAAACGGGATCACATCATTAGAGAATGATGTGATTGACTCGACCCATCCGTTAGCTTAGCACGATGATCGTTTAGTTTGTTGCTATTGCTTTCTTCATAACTTATACATGTTCCTATGACTATGAGATTATGCAACTCCCGAATATCGGAGGAACACTTAGTGTGCTATCAAATGTCACAACGTAATTGGTTGACTATAAAGATGCTCTACAGGTGTCCCCGATGGTGTTTGTTGAGTTGGCATAGATCGAGATTAGGATTTGTCACTCCGTGTATCGGAGAGGTATCTCTGGGGCCTCTCGGTAATGCACATCACTATAAGCCTTGCAAGCAATGTGACTAATGAGTTAATTATGGGATGTTGCATTACAGAATGAGTAAAGAGACTTGCCGGTAACGAGATTGAACTAGGTATTGAGATACATCGAATCTCGGGTCAGTAACATACCGATAACAAAGGGAACAACGTATGTTGTTATGCGGTTTGACCGATAAAGATCTTCATAGAATATGTAGGAAACCAATATGAGCATCCAGGTTCCTCTATTGATTATTGACCGAAAGTGAGTCTCGGTCATTTCTATATAGTTCTCGAACCGTAGGGTCTGCACGGTTAACGTTCGGTGACGATCGGTATTATGAGTTTATGTGTTTTCATGTACCGAAGGTAGTTCGGAGTCCCGGATATGATCACGGACATGACGAGGAGTCTTGAAATGGTTGAGACATAAGATTGATATATTGGAAGGCTATGTTTGGACATCGGAATGGTTCCGGGTGAGTTCGGGCATTTACCGGAGTACCGGGGAGTTACCGGAACCCCCCGGGGAGTCAACGGACCTTATTGGGCCTTAGTCGGAGAGAGGAGGAGGCGGCCAAGGTGGAGGGTGCGCCCCCCCAAGCCCAATCCGAATTGGGTGGGGGGGCCCCTCTTTCCTTCCCTCTCTCTCCCCCTTCCTTCCTCTCCTACTCCAACTAGGGAAGGGGAAATCCTACTCCCACCGGGAGTAGGACTCCCCCATTGGGCACGCCATGAGAGGGCCGGCCCTCCCTCCTCCACTCCTTTATATACGGGGGAGGGGCACCCCATAGACACACAAGTTGATTGTTTAGCCATGTGCGGTGCCCCCCTCCACAGATTTCCACCTCGGTCATATCGTTGTAGTTCTTAGGCGAAGCCCTGCATCGGTAACTTCATCATCACCGTCATCACGCTGTCATGCTAATGAAACTCTCCCTCGACCTCAGATGGATCTAGAGTTCGTGGGACGTCACCGAGCTGAACATGTGCAGATCGCGGAGGTGCCGTACTTTCGGTGCTAGGATCGGTCGGATCGTGAAGACGTACGACTACATCAACCGCATTGTCATAACGCTTCCGCTTACGGTCTACGAGGGTACGTGGACAACACTCTCCCCTCTCGTTGTTATGCATCACCTAGATGGATCTTGCGTGTGCGTAGGATTTTTTTTGAAATTACTGTGTTCCCCAACAGTGGTATCAGAACTAGGTCTATGCGTAGATGTTATATGCAGGAGTAGAACACAAAGGAGTTATGGGCGTGGGTATATACACATTGCTTGCCATCACGAGTTGATTCTTGATTCAGCGGTATTTTTGGATGATTCGGCTCAGACCGATATTACGCGTACGCTTACGCAAGACTGGATCTACCGGCGTGCTTCTCACACAGGTGGCTAGTGGGTGTCTGTTTCTCCAACTTTGGTTGAATCGGTTTCAATGAACATGGTTCTTTCTGAAGATGAAAAATCAATCACTATACTACGTTGTGGTTTGATGCGTAGGTAAGAATGGTTCTTGCTAGAAGCCCGTAGCAGCCACGTAAAACTTGCAACAACAAAGTAGAGGACGTCTAACTTGTTTTTGCAGGGCATGTTGTGATGTGATATGGTCAAGACATGATTATATAAATTGTTGTATGAGATGATCATGTTTTGTAACAGTGTTATCGGCAACTGACAGGAGCCATATGGTTGTTGCATATTGTATGAAATGCAATCGCCATGTAATTGCTTTACTTTATCACTAAGCGGTAGCGATAGTCGTAGAAGCAATAGTTGGCGAGATGAAAATGATGCTACGATGGAGATCAAGGTGTCAAGCCGGTGATGATGGTGACCATGACGGTGCTTTGGAGATGGAGATCAAAGGCACAAGATGATGATGGCCATATCATATCACCTATATTGATTGCATCTGATGTTTATCCTTTATGCATCTTATTTTGCTTAGTACGGCGGTAGCATTATAAGATGATCTCTCACTAAATTTCAAGGTACAAGTGTTCTCCCTGAGTATGCATCGTTGCTACAGTTCGTCGTGTCGAGACACCACGTGATGATCGGGTGTGATAAGCTCTACGTTCACATACAACGGGTGCAAGCCAGTTTTGCACAAGCAGAATACTCGGGTTAAACTTGATGATCCTAGCATATGCAGATATGGCCTCGAAACACTGAGACCGAAAGATCGAGCATGAATCATATAGTAGATATGATCAACATAGTGATGTTCACCATTGAAAACTAGTCCATCTCACGTGATGATCGGACATGGTTTAGTTGATATGGATCACATGATCACTTAGATGATTAGCGGGATGTCTATCTAAGTGGAAGTTCTTAAGTAATATGATTAATTAAACTTTAATTTATCATGAACTTAGTACCTGCTAGTATTTTGCATGTCTATGTTGTTGTAGATAAATGGCCCGTGTTGTTGTTCCATTGAATTTTAATGCGTTCCTAGGGAAAGCTAAGTTGAAAGATGATGATAGCAATTACATGGACTGGGTCCGTAACTTGAGGATTATCCTCATTGCTGCACAGAAGAATTACGTCCTGGAAGCACCGCTAGGTGCCAAACCCGCTGCATGAGCAACGCCAGATGTTATGAACACCTGGAAGAGCAAAGCTGATGACTACTCGATAGTTCAGTGTGCCATGCTTTACGGCTTAGAACCGGGACTTCAACGACGTTTTGAACATCATGGAGCATATGAGATGTTCCAGGAGTTGAAGTTAATATTTCAAGCAAATGCCCGGATTGAGAGATATGAAGTCTCCAATAAGTTCTACAGCTGCAAGATGGAGGAGAATAGTTCTGTCAGTGAACATATACTCAGAATGTCTGGGTACCACAACCACTTGACCCAGCTGGGAGTTAATCTTCCTGATGATAGTGTCATCGACAGAGTTCTTCAATCACTGCCACCAAGCTAACGATTGAAGAACTTTGTCAATGACACTATCATCAGGAAGATTAACTCCGAGCTGAGTCAAGTGGTTGTGGTACCCAGACATTCTGAGTATATGTTCACTAACATAACTATTCTCCTCCATCTTGCAGCTGTAGAACTTATTGGAGACTTCATATGCATTTTCTTGAAATATTAACTTCAACTCCTGGAACATCTCATATGCTCCATGACGTTCAAAACGTCGTTGAAGTCCCGGTTCTAAGCCGTAAAGCATGGCACACTGAACTATCGAGTAGTCATCAGCTTTGCTCTGCCAGGTGTTCACAACATCTCGCGTTGCTCCTGCAGCGGGTTTGTCACCTAGCGGTGCTTCCAGGATGCAATTCTTCTGTGCAACAATAAGGATAATCCTCAAGTTACGGACCCATTCCGTGTAGTTGCTACCATCATATTTTAACTTAGCTTTCTCTAGGAATGCATTAAAATTCAATGAAACAACAGCACGAGCCATCTATCTACAACAACATAGACATGCAAAATACTATCAGGTACTAAGTTCATGATAAATTAAAGTTCAGTTAATCAAATTACTTTAAGAACTCCCACTTAGATAGACATCTCTCTAATCATCTAAGTGATCACGTGATCCATATCAACTAAACCATATCGGATCATCACGTGAGATGGAGTAGTTTTCAATGGTGAACATCACTATGTTGATCATATCTACTATATGATTCACGCTCGACCTTTCAGTCTCAGTGTTCCGTGGCCATATCTGCATATGCTAGGCTCGTCAAGTTTAACCCGAGTATTCTGCTTGTGCAAAACTGGCTTGCACCCGTTGTATGTGAACGTAGAGCTTATCACACCCGATCATCACGTGGTGTCTCGACACGACGAACTGTAGCAACGATGCATACTCAGGGAGAACACTTGTACCTTGAAATTTAGTGAGAGATCATCTTATAATGCTACCGTCGTACTAAGCAAAATAAGATGCATAAAGGATAAACATCAGATGCAATCAATATAGGTGATATGATATGGTCATCATCATCTTGTGCCTTTGATCTCCATCTCCAAAGCACCGTTATGATCACCATCGTCACCCGCTTGACACCTTGATCTCCATCGAAGCATCGTTGTTGTCTCACCAACTATTGCTTCTACAACTATCGCTACCTCTTAGTGATAAAGTAAAGCAATTACATGGCGATTGCATTTCATACAATAAAGCGACAACCATATGGCTCCTGCCAGTTGCCGATAACTGTGTTACAAAACATGATCATCCCATACAATAAAATTTAGCATCATGTCTTGACCATATCACATCACAACATGCCATGCAAAAACAAGTTACACGTCCTCTACTTTGTTGTTGCAAGTTTTACGTGGCTGCTACGGGCTAAGCAAGAACCGTTCTTACCTACGCATCAAAAACCACAACGCGGTATAGTGATTGCTTTTTGATCTTCAGAAAGTACCCTGTTCATTGAATCCGATTCAACTAAAGTTGGAGAAACTGACACCCACTAGCCACCTGTGTGCGAAGAACGTCGGTAGAACCAGTCTCGTGTAAGCGTACGCGTAATGCCGGTCTGGGCCGCTTCATCCAACAATACCGCCGAATCAAGAATCAACTAGTGACGGCAAGCAATATGTATATACCCACGCCCACAACTCCTCTGTGTTCTACTCGTGCATATAACATCTATGCATAAACCTGGCTCTGATACCAGTGTTGGGGAATGCAGTAATTTCAAAAAAAATCCTACGCACACGCAAGATCATGGTGATGCATAGCAACAAGAGGGAAGAGTGTTGCCCACGTACCCTCGTAGACCGTAAGCGGAAGCGTTATGACAACGCGGTTGATGTAGTCGTACGTCTTCATGATCGATCGATCATAGCACTGAAGGTACGGCACCTCCCGCGATCTGCACACGTTCGGCTCGGTGACGTCCCACGAACTCACGATCCAGTAGAGCTTCGAGGGAGAGCTTTGTTAGCACGACGGCGTGATGACAATGATGATGATGCTACCGAAACAGGGCTTCTCCTAAGCACCGTTATGATATGACCGAGGTGGATTATGGTGGAGGGGGGCACCGCACACGGCTGGAAACAGTCAACTTGTGTGTTCTAGGGTGCCCCCTGCCCCCGTATATAAAGGAGCAAGGGGGAGGCCGGCCGTCCTAGAGGCGCGCCAAGGAGAGGGGAGTCCTCCTCCTAGTAGGAGTAGGACTCACCTTTTTCTAATCCAACTAGGAAGGGGAAAGGAAGGAGAGGAGAGAGGGAGCAAAGAGGGGGCGCTGCCCCCCTCCTTGTCCAATTTAGACTCCCAATGGGGGGCGGCCAGCCCTAGGCCCTCTCCTCTCTCTCGCACAAGGCCCATGTTGGCCCATTAGTTTTCTCGGGGGTTCCGATAAGCCCCCGGCACTCCGATAAATATCCGGTGACCCCCGGAACTCATCCAGTGTCCGAATATAGTCGTCCAATATATCAATATTTATGTCTCAACCATTTCGAGACTCCTCGTCATGTTCGTTATCACATCCGGGACTCCGCACTATCTTCGGTACATCAAAGGACATAAACTCATAATACCGATTGTCACCGAACGTTAAGCATGCGGACCCTACGGGTTCGAGAACTATGTAGACATGACCGAGACATGTCTCCGGTCAATGACCAATAGTGTAACCTGGATGCTCATATTGGTTCCTACATATTCTACGAAGATCTTTATTGGTCAAACCGCATAACAACATATGTTGTTCCCTTTGTCATCGGTATGTTACTTGCCCGAGATTCGATCGTCGGTATCTCAATACCTAGTTCAATCTCGTTACCGGCAAGTCTCTTTACTCGTTCCGTAATGCATCATACCACAACTAACTCATTAGTCACATTTCTTGCAAGGCTTATAGTGATGTGCATTGCCGAGAGGGCCCAGAGATACCTCTCCGACAATCGGAGTGACAAATCCTAATCTCGATCTATGCCAACTCAACAAACACCATCGGAGACACCTGTAGAGCACCTTTATAATCACCCAGTTATGTTGTGACGTTTGGTAGCACACAAAGTGTTCCTCCGGTATTCGGGAGTTGCATGATCTCATAGTCATAGGAACATGTATAAGTTATGGAGAAAGCAATAGCAACAAACTAAACGATCATCGTGCTAAGCTAACGGATGGGCCAAGTCAATCACATCATTCTCTAATGATGTGATCCCGTTAATCAAATGACAACTCATGTCTATGGTTAGGAAACATAACCATCATTGATTCAACGAGCTAGTCAAGTAGAGGCAAACTAGTGACACTTTGTTTGTCTATGTATTCACACATGTACTAAGTTTCCGGTTAATACAATTCTAGCATGAATAATAAACATTTATCATGATATAAGGAAATATAAATAACAACTTTATTATTGCCTCTAGGGCATATTTCCTTCAAGTAGGCCAAACCAAACTGATAATTCAAAGAGACTTGCAAAGATATCAAATCATGAATATAAGAATTAAGAGAAGAATCAAATATTGTTCATAGATAAACTTGATCATAAACCCACAATTCATCGGATCTCGACAAACACACCGCAAAAAGAATTACATCGAATAGATCTCCAAGAACATCGAGGAGAACTTTGTATTGAGATCCAAAAAGAGACAAGAAGCCATCTACCTATTAAATATGGACCCGAAGGTCTGTGGTAAACTACTTACACATCATCGAAGAGGCTATGGTGTTGATGTAGAAGCCCCCCGTGATCGAATCCTCCTCCGGCAGATCGCCGGAAAAGGTCCCCAGATGGGATCTCACGGGTACAGAAGGTTGCGGCGGTGGAAAAGTGGTTTCGTGGCTCCCCTTGATGTTTTTAGGGTATAAGAGTATATATAGGCGAAAGAAGTAGGTCGGTGGAGCTACAAGGGGCCCACGAGGGTGGGGGCACACCGCCCTACCTCGTGGCCGCCTTGTTGCTTCCTTGACCTCCACTCCAAGTCTCCTGAATTGTGTTTGTTCCAAAAAAGATCCTCACGAAGGTTTCATTCCGTTTGATATTCCTTTTCTGCGGAACACTGAAATAGGAAAAAAACAACAATTTGCACTAGGCCTTCGGTTAATAGGTTAGTCCCAAAAATAATATAAAAGTGCATAATAAAGCCCATCAAACATCCAAAACAGATAATATAATAGCATGGAACAATAAAAAATTATATATATGTTGGAGACGTATCAAGCATCCCCAAGCTTAATTCCTGCTTGTCCTCGAGTAGGTAAATGATAAAAATAGAATTTTTGATGTGGAATGCTACCTAAAATAATTTTCAATGTAATTCCCTTTATTGCTGCATGAATGTTTAGATCCAAAAGATTCTAGACAAAAGTTTAATATTGACATAAAAATAATAATACTTCAAGCATGCTAACCAAGCAATTATGTCTTATCAAAATAACATAGCCAAAAAAAGCTCATCCCTACAAAATCATATAGTATGGCCATGCTTCATTTTAGTCACACAAAATGCTCCCATCATGCACAACCCTGATGACAAGCCAAGCAATTGTTTCATACTTAGCCTTTTCAAACTCTTTCAACTTTCACGCAATATATGAGCGCGAGCCATGGACATAGCACTATGGGTGGAATATAATATGATGATGGAGGTTGTGTGAGAAGACAAAAAGGGAGAAAGTCTCACATTGACGCGGCTAATCAACGGGCTATGGAGATGCCCATCAATTGATGTCAATGCAAGGAGTAGGGATAGCCATGCAATGGATGCACTAGAGCTATAAATATATGAAAGCTCAACAAAAGAAACTAAGTGGGTATGCATCCAACTTTCTTGCTCACGAAGACCTAGGGAATTTTGAGGAAGCCCATCATTGGAATATACAAGCCAAGTTCTATAATGAAAAATTCCCACTAGTATATGAAAGTGACAACATAAGAGACTCTCTATCATGAAGATCATGGTGCTACTTTGAAGCACAAGTGTGGAAAAAGGATAGTAACATTACCCCTTCTCTCTTTTTCTCTCATTTTTTTCTTTTCTTTACTTTTTTTATTTGGGCCTTTTTTCTTTTTTATGGCCTCTTTTTTTTCGTCCGGATTCTCATCCTGACTTGTGAGGGAATCATAGTCTCCATCATCCTTTCCTCCCATGGGACAATGCTCTAATAATGAAAACCATCACACTTTTATTTACTTACAACTCAAGAATTACAACTCGATACTTAGAACAAAATATGACTCTATGTGAATGCCTCCGGCGGTGTACCAGGATGTCCAATGAATCTAGAGTGACATGTATGAAAGAATTATGAAGGTGGCTTTGCCACAAATACGATGTCAACTACATGATCATGCAAAGCAATATGACAATGATGGAGCGTGTCATAATAAACGGAATGGTGGAAAGTTGCATGGCAATATATCTCAGAATGGCTATGGAAATGCCATAATAGGTAGGTATGGTGGCTGTTTTGAGGAAGATATAAGGAGGCTTATGTGTGATAGAGCGTATGATATCACGGGGTTTGGATGCACCGACGAAGTTTGCACCAACTCTCGAGGTGAGAAAGGGCAATGCACGGTACTGAAGAGGCTAGCAATGATGGAAGGGTGAGAGTGTGTATAATCCATGGACTCAACATTAGTCATAAAGAACTCACATACTTATTGCAAAAATCTAAAAGTCATCAAAACCAAGCACTAAGCGCATGCTCCTAGGGGGATATATTGGTAGGAAAAGACCATCGCTCGTCCCCAACCACCACTCATAAGGAAAGCAATCAAAGAACACCTCATGCTTCAAATTTGTCACACAACGTTTACCATACGTGCATGCTACGGGACTTGCCAACTTCAACACAAGTATTTCTCGATTCCACAATTACTAAACTAGCATGACTCTAATATTACCACATATATATCTCAAAACAACTATCAAGTATCAAACTTCTCATAATATTTAATGCACTCTATATGAAAGTTTTTATTATACCCATCCTGGATGCCTATCATATTAGGACTAATTTTATAGCCAAAGCAAATTACCATGCTATTCTAAAAGACTCTCAAAATAATTTAAAGTGAAGCATGAGAGATCAATAATTTCTATAAAATAAAACCAACACCGTGCTCTAAAAAGATATAAGTAAAGCACTAGAGCAAAATTTCTCTAGCTCAAAAGATATAAGTGAAGCACATAGAGTATTCTAATAAATTCTGATTCATGTGTGTCTCTCCAAAAGGTGTGTACATCAAGGATGATTGTGGTAAACTAAAAAGCAAAGACTCAAATCATACAAGATGCTCCAAGCAAAACACATATCATGAGGTAAATAAAAATATAGCCTCAAGTAAAGTTACCGATAGATGAAGACGAAAGAGGGGATGCCTTCTAGGGCATCCCCAATTTTAGGTTTTGGTTGTCCTTGGATTTTACCTTGGGTTTCCTTGGGAATCCCCAAGTTTAGGCTCTTGCAACTCCTTGTTCCAAAATCCATCAAATCTTTACCCCAAAACTTGAAAACTTCACAACACAAAACTCAACAGAAAATCTCATGAGCTCCGTTAGTATAAGAAAACAAACCACCACTTTAATTTACTGCAATTAACTCATTATTTATTTATATTGGTGTTAAACCTACTGTATTACAACTTCTCTATGGTCCATACCCCCGATACTAGCCATAGATTCATCAAAATAAGTAAACAACACACAAAAAACAGAATCTGTCAAAAACAGAACGATCTGTAGTAATCTGGAAGTTTCGAATACTTATGTAACTCCAAAAATCCTGAGAAATTAGGACATCCTAAATAATTTGTATATTGATCTACTTTAGTTGGAATTGGTATTTTATCGCTCCCTGGTAAAAAATGAAAATTATTCTCGTGAGCGCATACTTTCTGTTTTTTCAGCAAGATCAAATAACAATCACCCAAGAAGATCCTAAAGGCTTTACTTGTCACAAACACAATCATAACAGAGGATAGATGATTTATTTATTACTAAACAAGAACAAAAATCAAGGAATAAAAATAAAATTGGGTTTCCTCCCAACAAGCGCTATCGTTTAACGCCCCTAGCTAGGCATAAAAACAAGAATAGATCTAGGTATTGCCATCTTTGGTAGGCAATTCTTCAATTGAACACTTATAACCCTTAGGAGGTTCTTTGTTTTTGCAAATGATCAAACTCCTAGGTATGAAATCAAGAAATTCATTTGTAGCAATAGGTTCCTTAATGATATCTAAAAAGTTGGGGTGAACACTTATTGATTTGAGACCTTCATTTTTCTTACTAGAAGATTCACCCTTATTTTTACGAACATAGATAAATTTGGCAAATTTGGTAGGAGGAGGATTTGAGGTGTTTTTAACGGCAGAAAAAGCGGACCCCAAATTGGTAATAATTTCTTCAAGTTTATCAATTCTAGTGGAATCTTGATCTATCTTTTCATTGACTATGGGTTCCTTTTCCTTAAGATTTTTCAGAGTAACTACTACCTTAGATCCATATTGAGTAATTTGGTTGTGGGTCTTTTTATCCAAATTTTCAATTAACTCTATAGTGGCAATTTTATTTTCAATAATATCAAGCCTTTGCATCACATGTTCCAAAGTTAAAATAGTTCCATTGACCAAAATAGGTGGTGGGCCTAACAAATCTATCATAGCATTATAAGAATCAAAAGTATGGCTTCCCAAGAAATTCCCTCCGGTGATGGTGTCAAGAACATATCTATACCAAGGAGTGATGCCTACGTCAAAATTGCGAGGAAGGACGGAAGTAGATTGCTTTTTGATAGATCTATTTTGAGCATTGCAAATTCTATACCAAGCATCTTTTAGGTTTTCTCCCTCCCTTTGTTTAAAATTAAGAACTTCATTATTGGGAGTGTTAACAATGATAGGAGAGCTAGCCATGAGGACAAATAAATGATCTAACACACGGACACACAAGAGGCAAGCGAAAAGAGGCGAACGGAAAAAGGGTGAACCGAAAAGAGGCGAATAAAACGGCAAGGGTGAAGTGGGGGAGAGGAAAACGAGAGGCGAATGGCAAATAATGTAATGCGAGTGATAAGAGTTTGTGATGGGTACTTGGTATGTCTTGACTTGAGTGTAGATCTCCCCGGCAACGGCGCCAGAAATCCATCTTGCTACCTCTTGAGCATGCGTTGGTTTTCCCTTGAAGAGGAAAGTGTGATGCAGCAAAGTAGCATAAGTATTTCCCTCAGTTTTTGAGAACCACGGTATCAATCCAGTAGGAGACAACATGCAAGTCGCCTTGTACCTGCACAAACAAACAAGAACATTGCAACCAACGCGATAAAGGGGTTGTCAATCCCTTCGTGGTCACTTACGAAAGTGAGATATGATAAAGATAATAAGATAAATATTTTTGGTATTTCTGTTGTATAGATTGGAGAATAAAGATTGCAAAATAAACGGCGACAGAAATGGCTAGTTGACGGGAAACTAATATGATGTAAAGTAGGCCCGGGGGCCATAGGTTTCACTAGTGGCTTCTCTCAAGATAACATAAATGACGGTGGGTGAACAAATTACTACTGAGCAATTGATAGAAAAGCGCATAGTTATGAGAATATCTAGGCATGATCATAAACATAGGCATCACATTTGTGTCAAGTAGACCGAAACGATTCTGCATCTACTACAATTAATCCACACATCGACTGCTATCTAGCATGCATCTAGAGTATTAATTTCATAACAATAGAGTAACGCATTAGGCAAGATGGCATGATGTAGAGGGATAAACTCAAGCAATATGATATAAACCCCATCTTTTTATCTTCGACGGCAACAATACAATACGTGCCTAGCTGCCCCTGCTGTCATTGGGAAAGGACACCGCAAGATTGAACCCAAAGCTAAGCACTTCTCCCATTGCAGGAAAGATCAATCTAGTAGGCCAAACCAAACTGATAATTCAAAGAGACTTGCAAAGATATCAAATCATGCATATAAGAATTCAGAGAAGAATCAAATATTTTTCATAGATAAACTTTATCATAAACCCACAATTCGTCGGATCTCGACAAACACACCGCAAAAAGAATTACATCGAATAGATCTCCAAGAACATCGAGGAGAACTTTGTATTGAGATCCAAAGAGAGAGAAGAAGCCATCTAGCTAATAACTATGAAACCGAAGGTCTGTGGTAAACTACTCATGCATCATCGGAGAGGATGGTGTTGATGTAGAAGCCCTCCATGATCGAATCCCCCTCCGGCAGATCGCGGGAAAAGGTCTCCAGATGGGATCTCACGGGTACAGAAGGTTGCAACGGTGGAAAAGTGGTTTCGTGACTACCCTTGATGTTTTTAGGGTCTAAGAGTATATATAGGAGAAAGAAGTAGGTCGATGGAGCTACGAGGGGCCCATGAGGGTGGGGACGCGCCGCCCTACCTCGTGGCCGCCTCGTTGCTTCCTTGACCTCCACTCCAAGTCTCCTGGATTGCATTTGTTCCAAAAAAGATCCTCGCGAAGGTTTCATTTTGTTTGGATTCTGTCTGATATTCCTTTTCTGCGAAACACTGAAATAGACAAAAAACAGCAATTTGCACTGGGCCTTCGGTTAATAGGTTAGTCCCCAAAATAATATAAAGTTCTTAATAAAGCCCATTAAACATCCAAAACAGATAATATAATAGCATGGAACA